>NW_028324310.1:10590000-10592500 GCF_058129835.1 Hydra viridissima
TCAATCAGCAAGTGTTAACGAAATAGATTCAAAATTTGTTTTGGGAAACATAACTAGGGGCCATCTAATACTGTTTCATTTTCATCTTGTCTGATAAAGCAATCCGTGACAATAAAAGTAAGCAAAGATTTATGTTTGCTAATTCCAATTTTGAACGAATATCTGACCTAATTTTAAATGTTGACTGGATATAATAATTCAGTAACAAAAATGTACAAGAAATGTTTAATGAACTGATTTTTTATACCGAGGTGGCATGTAACCATTTCACTCCAACTAAAAAGACATTAAACTCTTTAAAATTTAGACCAGCATGGGTTAATGCTAAATTAAAGTTTCTTATTAGAAGCAAACAAAACTTAAGATATAAAAACTGCTTATGTAAATGGAATGACCCTGTTTTGAAATCTAAATACAAATTGATTTTCAAAAATGTCGCAGATGAGATTAAGAGAGACAAAACTTTGAGCTTAATCTGGTAAAAAGAGCCATCAAGAATCCAAAGCTTCTCTACAGCTATATGAACAATCAATTAGCAGTCAAAGATACTATAAAAGCATTTAAGGGAGCAAATGGTAAAACCACTCAAAATTCAAAAGATATTGCTGATATCTTAAACAAAAATTTTCAAGCTGCATTTGTGAAAGAAGATGATGGTCAACTGCCTTCTTTTGATTTAAGAACTACTGAAACATTCATTATGACTATTGAAGATTTTATATATGAAGATGTCTATCTAAGATTAAAAAACTTAAAAGATGCCAAATCAAGTGGTGTTGATAATTTACATTCAGCTATTTTAAAGAATTGTGCATCAGCCTTTCCATTCCACTTACATATATTTTTAAAAAATCGTTTAAAACCAGCAAACTGCCAGTGCAATTTAGATCAGCAAATATCACTCCTCTGTACAAAAAAGGCAAAAAAACCTTAGCGGGAAACTACCGACCGGTATCACTCACCTCAATTGCATGTAAAATAATGGAAGGTATAATAAGATGTAAACTTGAAACTTTTCTATATAAGTTCAAACTAATAAGCAAGCAACAGCACGGTTTTGTTAAAAATAAATCATGCTTAACGAATCTACTTGAAACACTTGATTTTATTTCAACCGCCTTAGAGAATGGTAAACCTGCTGATGTTATTTTTTAGATTTTGCCAGGGCATTTGACACAGTACCACATAAAAAATTGTTGCTTAAACTTACAGCTTATGGAATATCTGGTCTAATAATACAATGGCTTGTGAAATTTAATATTTCAAAATTTACGGTCATGCACTTTGGCCAAAATAACAAAAAATCACCCTTTTATATCAATGAACAAAAGTTAAACATAACAGAATCTGAAAGTGGTCTTGGAGTAATCTTCTCAAGCAATCTGAAATGGAAAAATCATGTAATAAAATGCGTAGGTAAAGCCAACCAAATGTTGAGTCGGATTAAAAAATGCTTCGTTTGGTTAGATATTAGACTGCTAAGAATTCTTTAAGTTTTTTTTGTGTGACCACTGTTAGAGTTTGCAGTACAAGTTTGGTCACCTATTCGAAAGGGAGAAATTGAATTATTAGAAAGAGTTCAACATCGTGCTACTCGATTAACACCATCACTTAAAAAAATCAACTATGAGTATCGTCTAAAAGCTCTCGACTTGACTACCTTGACAAAAAGAAGACAACAAGGAGATATGGTTCAACTTTATAAATTCTTCAATGGTTTTAACGATTTAGAAACAATAAAAAAAATTAGTATTAAAAAAACTCAAACAGGAGTTCACACTTTAAATATGTCAAAGAAATCACTAAGCAAGCATGTCATGAAAACTTTTTATTTCATAGATCGGCCAATTTATGGAATAGCTTGCCAAGTGAGTTGGTTAAAGCACAATCAGTTAACAGTTTTAAACCAGGTCTTGATTGCTGGATGAACAGCAATTAAGCGAATCGGCTGTCGTAGTGTGTTGATACCACACTCACTGGCTCACACCAGTTACAGCATTTACTAATACTAATACTAAATTAATGAAGTGAAATTCTAAAATAAACATTAACTATATAAATATTAACTATATCAAATAGGCAGGATAGATTTAATTGAAGAGGTTCTCAACTGGTCTTTATAAAATAAAAACAAAATAAAAATGCCGAAAAAGTGAAAACAAGTACACACTATTTCATAAGGTGCAACAACCTCAAACTTTATACAGATTTTTTTTTTAAATAATGGACCACTATTTCAATCTCCTACATAGCCCTAAAGGTCTCTTGACCTATTTTTAACCTCTTCCAGGAACAAGGTGGGGCTTATCAATAGACAGAAATTGAAGAACAAAACTGTTTTGTTTTCTTTTTGTAATTAGGATAAAAATAAAAATTTTTCTATTAATTTAAAGAATTCATTAAAAACTTTTTTGAAAACATCTTATACATCTCTCTCTCTCTCTCTCTCTCTCTCTCTCTCTACATATATGGGTCAGATCATTACATTTCAACCAATTTC
>NW_028324310.1:13535000-13670000 GCF_058129835.1 Hydra viridissima
GCTAAGAAGCGCTTTCCAATATTAGCTTCAACATTTTTGTTATACGGGGGGTTATACCATATAATTTTACGTTTGCGATGTTTACTTTGATGCTTGTCTATTTGTGGTTGGTAGGTGAGTTTTGAATTGTAACCTGATTTCCGTAAAGCCTCTTCATAAGGAAGAATAGAGTTATTGAACACAGTTTCATTTATTGCCATAGCTGATAATCTTGACTCAATAGTGCGAGGGATTTCTTTTATTATATTAGGTGGATGGTTTGAATCAGAATGAACATACGAAAGTTGGTTATTAGGTTTACAATATGGTTGATAAGAACTGTCGATCAGGTTCAATGTTACATCCAGATAATTGACAATTTTAATGTTCGATTGAATGGAGATATTTAGGTTGTTATCTTTAAAAATATGCGTAAAATGCTTTTTAATTTTCTCCATTTGTTGGCCGCTTTTGTTTTCAAAAATAGCGAGTCCACTTTCACAGTCGAACTTTCCAAAGAAATATGGATGCTAAAATCTAAAAATCTGAAACCGGTGATTACATGGAAGATTGTAGCACAATGCAAACCCTACAATCAAGCAGCAAAAGTTTGTAACCTTTGTCTCCGCGAAAAATTTCATATATTATCATACAAAGGAGAAAACTTACTTAACAAAAGATATGAAATAGTATCAAAGTGCCGGCATGCAAAGAAATTTTTGCTATCCTTATTCGACACCAGGGACTAAAACCTTTGACGTCTTTTTGTTTTGTTTCGGTTTAGTAACGTCAGAACTCGTTCTACCGTGATTTTAATTTGTAATTTTTAAACGGCTTTTAAGTAACGATATACACTATGGCTGATGATTGCCGTAAGGCATGAAACTCAGAGTTCCATAAAAAGGTGTTTTTATTCATTTTATACAAATAAATATATATATATATATATATATATATATATATATATATATATATATATATATATATATATATATATATATATATATATATATACATATACATACAGTGAGAGAAATAAGTACAAAAGATTTTATTGTGGAAAATAAACTTTGTCAGGTTTTTTTCGAAAAACATATGTTTTTGATAAATACTTTTATAATTCTGAATAGAATTCTGAATAGAATTTTTTTTTTTCAGAATTTTCTTTCAGAATTCTGAATAGAATTCTGTAAGCAAATTTAATCACGATTTTATGTTGCAAAAAATTAATCAAAGGTAATTAACTTGCGTTGCTAAAATTTAACGATTCCCGAAGGAGTGTTAAAACTTCAATGAAAAATAATTATCCGAACATGTTGTTTTGTAAACGAAGTTTTGAAATTGATTATTAAAAAAAGTTTTTAAACCAATGGTTTTAGAAATATTGTTGTTTTACAACGAGTAATTTTTAATAATTGACTGATATTTTTTTAAATTCATTTGATTTACCATTGATATCATCAAGTATGGGAGTTAAAACCAAGGAATGGTCCCAAGCTCAACGCAATTTGGTTATTGACTTGTTCAAGCAAGGTAAAACGTTTAGGTCGATAAATAAAGCGACTGGAATGGCATTAGGAACCATCAGCGATCTGGTTAAAAAGTATAATATGTTTGGATATGTGCAAAATCAGCCCAGATGCGGAGCAAAGCGTAAAACAACATCAAGAATAGATCGACAAATTGTAAAGATGGTGCAAAAAAACCGTTTTTTATCAGCACCAAAAGTGTCAAGCCTCCTTGAGAAAGATTTTGGGTTAAAAGTGAGCTCATGTACTATTCGAAATCGATTGAAAGAAAGTGGATTCAAAGCAAGAGTTCCACGCAAGAAACCATCCCTTTCAAAAATCCATCGAAAACGAAGACTTGCATTTGCTAAAAAATATGTAAATATGCCGGTATCATTCTGGAGGAAAGTTTTGTGGACGGACGAGTCAAAATTTAATCTTGTGAAGTCCGATGGAGCTCAAAAAGTTTGGAGAAAAAAAGGGGAAGCATGCACACTCAGTTGTATTCGAGGCACAGTAAAATTTAGTGGAGGCAATGTTATGGTATGGGGATCGATGGCTTGGAACGGAACAGGAAAACTGGAGTTTATTGATGGAATTATGGACTCTGAGGTTTATGTTAAAATTCTCAATAAAAATCTTCTGGCTTCAACTAAAAAACTGCGATTAGGAAAGCATTTTATTTTCCAACAAGACAATGACCCTAAACATACGTCAAAGAAAGCAAAAGAGTTTTTCATCCAAAAGCAAATTGAGTTACTTGAATGGCCTGCGCAAAGTCCAGATCTCAATCCAATTGAACATCTCTGGGCAATTCAGGATAAAAAATGTGGCACACGATGTCTAAAAAGAAAAGAAGATTTAAAAATCATGCTCCAAGAAGCTTCGGCTGATATCGACTCAGATACGACAAAGAAATTAGTTGAATCGATGCCATGTCGACTTGGAGAAGTCATAAAAGCTAAAGGCGGTCCAACTCGATATTAAAAAGTCAAAAAAATAATTACTCGGAGAAACGTTAATCTTTAAGCCTTAATCTTTAAAATTTTGTTCGGATACTTATTTAATGCTAAAAAATTGCATAGTTTAAATGTATCTTAATTTTTTATCTATTAAATATTATTATTGATATTTTTTTTTTTGCATATTGAATTCGTAATAAAATTTTCTTTCAGAATAATCATTTCTTTTATTTCTATAAAGTTTTTTTTTTCGAAAAAAACCTGACAAAGTTTATTTTCCATAAAAAAATCTTTTGTTCGGATACTTATTTCTCTAACTGTATATATATATATATATACATATATATATATATATATATATATATATATATATATATATATATATATATATATATATATATATATATATATGTATATATATATATATATATATATATATATATATATATATATATATATATATATATATATATATATATATATATATATATATATATATATATATATATATGCATATATATATATATATATATAAATAGATATAGATATAGATAAAGATATATAGATATCGATAGAGATATATAGATATACATATATATATAGATAGAGATATATACATATATAAAGATATAGATTAAGAAAAAAAACCTACTAATAAAATTTTCGTTTCATTATGGTAGTGTACAGTGGGCGGACAAAAGTAAAAGAAAAACATCAAAATGACATTATTTTACCATTTTACAGATTAAACATCCAGCTTTAATAAAAGTATATATTTTTGTATAATTATGATGCCGTTTGCATTTTAAGCTGTTTATAAAAAACCTTTTTTTTTCAAATTTTTATTTCAAAATATTTTTTTCAAGTTTAATAATATTTTCTGTGTTACTAATAAAAGCATAAACTAATAAGTTTAAAACTTCTCTTTTTATTTTATTGTTAAATAAAATTAAGTGTTATTTTTCAAATGAGCTGTTGCAACCCAATTTTGCACGTAAGTTTCGTAAAAAAAATTGATTTCAAACGATGACGCAATGAAAGTGATTTTTTTTTTTTTAGTTAAAATTTCACTTACAAAATCGAATACTTTTGCAGTCCAAGGTGGTCCAGTAATACATCGTCCAATATGTAGGCATCGCCGATTCGGTTCGTAAAATCCGCAAAAAGCCAATCCGACTTATTTTGCGGATTAAAACAGTCTGTTTGTAAAAATTTTTCGGATTAATAATCTGAAAACTAATTTACGAATCACTAGCGAATTTTTTTTTGCTGATTCACTTCGCTGTTTGGATTATTAATCCGAAATATTTTTACGAACCATTAGCGGATTTTTTTTTTTTTTGCGGATTCTCTTTGCTGTTCCGATTATTAATCCAAAAAATTTTTACAAAGCAATTTAACTTTAATTTGCTTAGCGAACTATACGAATCGCGTTCCGTTCGCGTCACCATTGATTAGTGTGGTCCAAAAAAATACATTTTTATTATGTGCGCGTCATAGCAATAGTGGATTTCTTTTTTATTTTATGGTTTTTTTTTGTTTTTTTTTTGTGGATCGAATTCCTTTGCGAATTATTTCGCATTGCGGATTGCTTCAATTAGTGGATTGGTCCGATAAAATTTATATTGTTATATTTCTTCTACTTAAATATTAACAGAAATAAAAGTGGAAATACAGATAAAAACTAGTTTGAAAAATTATTACGTTCATTTCAATAATTAAGGCCAATAATTAGTTCTTTTATTGAAAACTTTATGCATGCCTCTAAAATATCATTTATTGTTAAGAGGAATATTAAGGAAAATTTTCAAATAACCTAATAAATAATTAGTTCTTTTTCGGAAACTGTATGCATCAAAAACAATCGCGTTTTATTAAGGTGGTAGACTGCTAAAAAACATTGAAAAAAGTAGTTTTTCAAAAGTTGATTAGTTAAAAACTTTAACTATTGCTGTTTTTAAAAACATACATATTATTTTACAAAAAAACATAAAAAGGCCTAAAAAAACAGTTTAAACTTAGTAGGGTGATTTTGCTTCCCCTAGCAACGCTCATAGCAACGTCAAAATAAGGCAATTTTAACTAAATTTTACAAAATCTAAGCACTCAAACCAATAGCTACTTCTTTGTTTTTTGTTTTTCTATGTTTAAATGACATGGTGTGAAAGAACAACGTTGTTGAATTGGTTTATTACTATATATTAACTCGATAAAAGTGCATACTATCAACATGGGTTCTGCAGAAAGAAGAAATAAGTCTAAAAGCAAAAAACGTAAATGTTATAGATTACTTGCGAATAAAATTCACTTGACTTCTGAATATACTACTTCAAGTTCAAATAATACATCAAATAATACATCTCTAACAAATACTTCTTCAAGCAAATCAGCATCTGCTGAAAAGTTAAATTTACCTACTTTTGATACTCCAAGTATTAGTCAAGATAGTAATCCTGAATGTTACATTATATTTAATTCTGATGTCTTGAGTTCAATTTTAAATCTTGTTGGTTCTTGTCCAAAATGCCAATCTTTAATAAAATTGAATAATGATTTATCAAGAAAGAAAGGATTTTCACATCAACTTGTTTTGTCTTGCACTGCAAAAAAATGTCAATGGCAAAATGAGTTTTTTACCTCAAAAAAAATTGAAAAAAACAGTGATAATGAAACACAAAGCATGAAATCGTTTGACATTAATATCAGAATGTGTGTAGCTTTCAGAGAAATTGGAAAAGGTTATGCTGCAATGGAAAGTTTTTGTAACATAATAAACAGTCCACCACCAATGCAAAAAAAAACATACAATAACATTGTCTATAAATTGCATTCGTCTTATATCAAAGTTGCCCAAGATTCAATGAAGCGAGCAGCTGCACAAGCACAACGTACAAGTGAGTCTACTATTGGTGACCCTGATATAAAAAATGTTACTGTAAGTGTTGATGGAACGTGGCAGCGACGCGGTTTTTCCTCGCTGATCGGTGTTGTTACAGCTATTAGTAATGGGAAGTGTGTTGACACTCAAACTCTCATAAAGGATTGTAAAAGTTGCCAATATTGGCAGAGAAACAAAGATATACCGGGATACAATGACTGGGTAGAATCACATATTTGCCCAATTAATCACAAAGGTAGTGCAGGTGCAATGGAAGCTATTGGGGCATTGCAAATATTTAAACGATCAACTGTTTTTAACAAACTGCGTTATACAAAATACTGTGGTGATGGTGACAGTAAGTCTTACCAAAATATAGAAAGTAATAATGTTTACCCAGGGTATAAAATTGAAAAAAGTGAATGTGTCAGTCATGTTCAAAAAAGAGTTGGGTCTCGTTTACGCTCTCTTAAAGTATTGTACAAGGGAAAAGTTTTAAAAGATGGTAAAAGACTTACTGGAAAAGGAAGGATGACAGATAAAGTCATTAATACATTGCAAAACTATTATGGAATGAGTATACGACAAAACAAAGGGAATTTGTATGGCATGAAAAAATCCATAGCAGGACTAATTCATCACTGTTCTGAAAGCAGCAGCGATGAAGAACGCCATAAGTATTGTCCTCGTACTAGCGATTCGTGGTGTAAATATCAAAGGGACAAGATTAATCAAACTTTGACTTATAAAAACAGTATAAACATTCCAGAAGCTGTTTGTGAAATTATAAAACCTATTTTTTCACACAAAGATCTTGGTGCAAACAAGTTATTAAAAAGATGTCTTGATGGAGAAACACAGAATGCAAATGAATCGCTCAATAATGTAATTTGGACAAAATGCCCAAAAAATGTGTACGTGGGTAGGTCAACACTTGAAATTAGTGTTGCATCTGCTGTCATACAGTTTAATGATGGTAAAACTGGTATGATAGATGTTCTTCACAGTTTAGGAATTTTACCAGGACATTTTACTAAAAACGGTTTTCAAAATAGTGATGTGCTACGTGAAAAGCTTATGGACATAAAATCATCTGAAAAGTTTAAAAAACAAAGAAAAAAGCTTAGAGCAACAAGGAAGGGGTTTGATGATAAGCACAATGATGAAGAAGGAACATTATATGAAAAGGGGGGGTTTTAACCTGTTTTCAAGTGTTAATATATTTGTATTTTCAAAATATAAAGTTTTATTTGCATTTTTCTCTGTTGTAAAGTTTTTCATATTCTGGATAAGATTGCGGGAGCTGTATTTGTCCAATTGATTTGAAATTTTGTACAGATGTTCATTTTTATGAGCTTTATGTCCTGAGATAAAGAAATTTTGGATAAAAATTAAAATTAAATTTTTTGGGCTGTTTTGGGGTCAGGAATTTGGCCTAAATTTAGACGCATAGAAAAAGCTTATGGTGCATCGAAATTGAAAAAGATTCAAATTTTTTGTTTATCTCAGGACATTTATCTACTTAAAAGGTACACAACTGTAATATTTTGAGACTTGATATATTTTACTTTTTGAGATATCTTTTCCAAGAACTTTGCACTTTTTAGGCCTAAAAACACTTAAATTTGCCCAAAAATTAGAAAGAGGAAAAAAAAAAAAATTTTTTTTTTTTTTAATCCTATTTATCGTGTTTAAAATGAGAAAATCAATTGGAATAATGTCAGATTTAAAATTTTTTTTTTTAGCAGTCTACCACCTTAAAGCAAATATGAAGGAAATATTGAGGCAAATATTTCAATAAAAAAGTCCGTAAACCGAAAATGTGATTTGATCCGTGTTTTCGAATTTTTAATCCGAAAAGTAATCCTTATTAATAATCTGATCCATTTTTGTGGATTTTAAATTCAAAAAATAATCCGAAATATTCGTCCGATCCGATATGGCAAACTTAATCTGACTCGTTTATTTTTTTTTTATTTCACTATTTTTTTCTTTTCAGTCGCCTAAGCTATCTAATATTTGGGAATTCTTCAACAGTGTGGAGGAAAACAAGGCAAAATGCAAGGCCTGTGGCAAAATATACTTAATCAACAAAAGCACCACAAGTCCTTTAAGGAACCATTTGAAAAGAGTCCACTTGAATTTATATAAACAATTAGAAAGGAAAGATAAGCAAAAATCAACAATACCAGACACTTTTGATGAGCTTGCCACTGAAGACTCAGATTTTGAACAAACACAAGAAAGAGGAAAAAAGAGGAGATGTCCACAGACACAAAAAGATACACTAGCATCGCCACAGCTTGGACCAAGTGGAGTTTGTGGCACTTCCAACACACAGACACGGTAAGGTAGAAAACAGGCTACCAAACCTGAATGGGAAGTTACTGACATCAATAAAGTAAGAACTGTTGTTGACATTACTAAATGGGTGATTGAGGACACTCAACCATTTTCTATTGTAGAAACTGATGCATTCACCCGGATGATGAAAACTGCAACCAACGGTCAATTCAGAGCCATTAAAGCAAAGAATTTATCTACAAAATACACTCATCTCCTTTTTAAATTCATTAAGGAACAAGTAAAAACATTTTCAATACAAACAAGTCAAATCTTGATGGAGTGGCCTTTACATCCGACGTGTGGACTACTGATCACACCAATTTGTCTTTCATGAGCCTTACACTCCACTATATAGATTCAAAGCTCCAATTAAAGCGCTTCTTGGTGGAATTGTCCTACTTCCCCGAACAACATACAGGCGACAATATTGCCAAGAAGCTCAATGAATCTATCAACAAATCTGAACTTGATTTTGGAGTAGGTGTTAGGAAATCAATTGGGGTTCAAAGTGCAATTTGTTGTGTCGACCACCGTCTAAATCTAGTTGTCATTGGTGCTGTCGATGATAAAAGATGTCCAAAATGGTCAATTCTCAACCACAAAATAACAAAATAAGTAGGTCACTTCAACCATTCCTCTCAAAAAGCTATAACTTTAGTTAATGCTGCCAAAGCCTTAAATAACTCCAGAAGGAAGTTAGTACAGAGATGCCCCACAAGATGGAACTCTGACCTCCATCAAATGGAGTCTGTGGTGAATCTTCTTCCGGCGATGCATTCTTTAAAGAATCCGAATCCTACTGTTTCTGGAGGTTGTAAGTTGACAGATCTTTTACCAACAGATGATGAAATGGAATCTGTTCAATCTGCCATCCGGCTTCTGAGAGGCTTCTCAGATTTTTAGCATCTGTTCCGTTGTTAATTGCCTATACAACATCAGATTTGAATTTTTTGATTTCTTTGAATTCTCTATAGCTCATTTTTTAGATCCTAACAGCAACGGCATGTGCTTTGTGGATGAGGGGGAAAAATTTGAAGTAGTCAAAACTGCTGTAAAGAAAGCTATGGAATAACTGTCAAAAAAAGAAATTTTGGCTAGCCAAAGCACTCCTTCCCCTTCAATGTTGGATGTGAAGATAATGATGACTTTATGTAACGCTTTTGTCTAGAAATAAGTCAGAAGAAGAAGTTTTTTTTCAGAAAATCTTTTTTTTTTATAGCCTTAAACTTAGAAACTAATAGCATGTTTGCATGGTAGGTTCAGAAACGCTGAAGAATTTAATCAGAACTTCAAACTGCCTGGTCACAAATTAAACAAATTCAGATTGACAAACTTATCAAATCTATCGAATTCTCTTATCGATGTTCTGAGCTTATTAAAAACAATAGATATGCCATCAAGTACTAATTTGATGTGCTTTTAAAGATATATTTTTAAAAGATCCTTTAGTTGTAATTTTTCAAAATTTTGCTACTTTTTTTTTCTGTAAATATATTTTCTTATATTACTTTGTCAATATATATATTTTATACCTAAGATGTTCATGCTATTATTTAATATCTAAATCAATGCTATGCTTCATTGAATCAAAATAGTAGGTACGGCACTAAAATCCTTTCTCAAAGGACTAGCTGAATCTATCGTCATTAAAGCATCTTTGCTCCAATTGCAACTTGAAATTTAGATGATTAATTATCAAAGATGACTGTAAAACATCTTCATATCAAATAGATTGTTCCTGATAAGAGTAGGTTGTAATCATGACTCAGCTTCCAGTGATTCATCTTGCTCTACTTCTAATACTACTTGATCCTGATCCGAAAATATCGCGTAAGACTGAACTGGGACAGGATTCATGCCTTGATATTCGCGATTTTGGTTATTATGTTGTACTCCTGGTTGCTCATTTGTTCCTGTTCCCTCGTTTCTTAAAATAAAAGTTTTAAAAATCTGTTCTTCGTATTTGGTTTTTTTTTTGTAGTTGTTGTTGTTTTTGTTTTTTTTTTTTTGTAATCTAAAGATTAAAATAAAAACTTGCAAAGTTTAAAATTTGCTTACGTTTTACGATATATGAGTAAAGTCACAACCATTATTACAATTACGGTTACAGCAGCTCCGACTGCAGCTCCGACAGCAGCACCAACATCAATTGAATAACTCTTTGGTGCTAAATCAATTCAAAAAAACATATGATAAAAATTTGATCCTTCACACGCAGATCATTCACAGAATTCAGTTACGCTAATATGTCCTCATATAATTCTAGGAACTTCATAATTAAGGATGAAGAGAAGATCAGCACCCAAATGCTAAGAAACTAAATCCAAAATTTTTTTATCGATCCTTATTCACCTAATGTTCCAAAAACAATATTTGTTGCGTCAAAAACGTTCTTTTATTCATCGATTTGATATTCCTGGAACTTTTAAATTTATTTATGTTCATCAATATGAACATATAAGCAGACCAAAACATACTTTTTAATGTATGTCTAGCTCATAATTTGCTCACTATTGCCATTTTTTAAGTGTTTTATCAGAAGATCCATATTAAGCTTTTACAACGTCGGCGCACCGCATTAATACGAAGCGGTGAATGGGTTTAGTTCCGTGCGGCCCCCATGTAAGCAGTTAACTGTATGCAATGAATGGAAAATAAAAATTAGTGACATGAAACAGTCCATTTCGAAACAAAAGGTCTAGGAATACGTTTAAGTTGAACGACATGAAAAAGAATGACGGAAGGTTTCTCTGCAATCAATCGTCCAGAGTTGTTTAAAGACCAACAAGAGAGGAAAAAAGTGAAAACCACAAGGCTTATGCAAAAATCCAAGATTCTTCAGACAATGATGAAAAGTAAGAAGAAATATTCTTTAAAAGTCTCTGTGACCAAGAGTTTGCCTTCTTGAACAGACCAGTTAAGAAAACGAAGATAAATGAGCCAGCTCGCATTTCAGTACACAAAATAACATTACTCGAAGTATAAGCCATCAAATCCGAGTCAACTTGTTTGAAAGGGATCTCAAATTTCTGATGGTTGCGAAAAGTTTTATCCTTTGTTTTTCCAGAAATAGTCTTCGAGATATTTATCACGGTGGTTTAATTTTAAGCATTTGCGGACATTTATTATGCGCATGCGTTACTTTAAAAACAACAACATCGTAATTTTGATTTTTTTTTGTAATGGTCTTTTAACGTAACCTAAGAAAAAAGGTCATATAATTGCTTTGAAGATGTATATACCAGATATAAATTTATAAACTGATAAAATGTGTGACCAAGGAAAACACATTTTATTTGAAATACTTAAATTTATTAATTTTTATGTGATAAAATACGCAGGAAAGTCGGAAACTATTTTATGGTCATCCTTACTACTAAAACATAATAATTAAGCGTTTATTAGAATTTTTATGCTTTAAAGCTATGTATATTTAAAATAAAGATGGTTTTATCTTTATAATAAAAAAAAAAATCAGAATCCGGTTACTTTTTTAAGTTTAAAAATTTTTTAGCAATAAAAAAACACGTAAAAATGACTGAGTCTCATGAAACAAAACTAAAAACATTATGCAGAATATGTGAAGAAAGTCTAGATAATGATAGTGTTCTTTTAACAAAAAATTGTTAGAATAAAATTTTGTTTATTTATCCGAATCGATAAGGACCACCCAAATATGCATCCTCAAGAATATTGTCATAGATGCTTTTCAATATTAAGAAATATTGAAAATGGTTCAAACACTGAACTAAAATTAAGATCATGGACTGAAAATTGCAATCTAACTGAATGTGTTTGCTTTAAAGCCAATAAAGGAAGAAAAGAAAAAGAAAAAGATAAGTGGGAGACCTTTAAGCATTAGTTATACTGAAAATATTTGGACTAGACATAATAAATAACATATAATCTAAACTTTTACCTCAAACAAAAGTTTAATCTTAAACTGCAAGATGTTAACTGCACTTTAAACCCTCATGTGCATCTTTGTGTTTGTACTATTTGTAACGACATTATGCACAAACCAATTATTATAAAAAACTATCTTCATTCATTCTGCGCACCATATCTATTACCACTTATCATTAGCAAACTAATATCAAAAATAAAATGCCCTAAATGTTCCTTTTCAATTTCAAGTGATGGGTTAATTTCATCAACCAATGTAATTGAAATGATAGAAAATTTGCAAGAAGTATGCAAGCAAGTTTGTGGTAGATTGTTTAAAGTCACACAACTGTCAGAACGAAAGAAACATCAAAAAACTTGTCAGACAACTTCGATATCAAGTTCAACAACATAAATATCATCGTCATCAACTTCACAAATAAACTTTTCAAATATATTTGCATTGGATTCAACAAGTGTTATACCAAGAATTATTGAAGATGCTGCTCTGCATACAATAAAACAAAAAATATCTCAAACAATATCCAATGTAATTGAATTTCCGAGAGATGGACCAAGGTAAGACTATCTTTACAAAAACAGAGACTGTAAAATTACTATAAGAAAACAAAAATGCTTTTAATTTTATAATAGGAAACTATAGTATGATTTGTTGAATATTTTAAATAAATTACACAATATTTTAGCCCTTATGCTTTACATCAACACCAATAGCCTACAAAGAAAGTTCAGATGTATGTTTACGCACAATTCGCAGACGACAATTACAGCTAAAATATTATATGAGCAAAACATGTGGAGAAATCATCAGTTCTACAATCAAGCAAACTGCTACTCTTTTGAAATCATTTAATGAAAATGAAAAAGAATATATTCTGAGCAAATCAAATATTTTAAAAGCCAGAATATCTGCTGAAGAAATGATCAGTTTAAAAGCAAACATGAGCAGTACTTATGTCAACATGAAAATGTTATCTAGGTACACAAGATTGCAATTGTTATATAGAAATCTTGAAAAGACAAATTCAATACTTTTAATAGTTATTGATAATAAAAAAACATTATCATTTTAGGTGGTTGAAAAACAACAATGTAATATGTGCTTCTAATGCAAAACAAAGAAATGTGGCAAAGAAATGGTCATGTGATGATCTTATTGTTAAAAACGCTCCATTTATGGTTGAAGAAAAAGATTAAAAAGGTTCTAATGAAATTAAGGAATTGCCATGTGCATATATCGAAAATCTACAAGGACATATAACAAATGTACTAGAGAGACCAGATAGGTACAAACAAATCTTTTTTAAAAAATACTTTAACATACTGCAATTATTTAAATTACTTAAAAATACTATAATAAATTAAATGCAATACTGTAAATACAACAATATTTAACATATTGTTGCATTAGTTTTGGCATTAGGCTAATACATATTATTGGTTACAGAAAATTGAATCAAAGATTTCATGAAGTACTTCCGTGAAAACTGGCCAAACGCTTCAATCACACCCAAGCTTCATATGCTGGAGTACCATGCACTACCTTTCATTAGAAAATGGGGAGTAGGACTAGGTACTCATGGAGAGCAATGAGGAGAAAGTATTCATGCTGAAATCAACCGCATGAAGAGTACCTACTGCCATATGAAAGGACTACGTAGATTAAAAACCATAATGAATGAGCATTTCGTAAAAAACAACCCAACTGTAAAAAAATACCAAAAAAACGCTCAGCCAAGAAAAAGGAAAATTGTAGGTACTAAAAATAATCCGATAAAATACCGCAAAATGATTTAAAGAAAACAAATCGCAGTATTAAAGCCTACATAGCATTTTTGTCAGTATTTTTAACCTTTCAAGTAAAAAGAAAACTTACCAATCTTTAAAAGCATTATACTATCACAAAAAAGTAACCGGTTTTCGATTTTTGCTTTAGATGATTTACAAACTTTTATATTTTCAAAAAAAAATCAAGATAGTCACTAAAAAATTTAAAACTTTTGAATATAGACTATAATGTAAGCACAGGTTAAACTTCGCCTAAAAAACAGCTAAGTTTCACATAAGTCCAACTTCTATTCTCCTTTTAAAATTATTTAAATGATAGCTTTGATGACACATACCATACCTAAAGTATTGTTTTGATATCATTTCTTATAGACTATTTAGAAATATCTACAAATAAATCTAATTTGAAGTTTAGGCAACTTTATTAGTTGTTCTCTGTTTACTTGCGAAAATTATTGTTTACCAACATTTGAGCAAAATATAACGCATGCGCATAATAAATGTCCATTACTAAACCACTGTTTTATGGAGCCAAGTATCTATCGTTGACTAAATGCCAAGTCTGCCACCACATTTTCGGGTAACTATTTTTTACAGTTAATAGAATTAATGCATTTTAAAGTGGTTTAACTCATCGAACATCTTTAAAGTTTGAGTTTTGACATAACCAACACTTTACAGACAAAAACCTCCGAACAAA
Source organism: Hydra viridissima (assembly GCF_058129835.1). Taxonomy (NCBI): domain Eukaryota; kingdom Metazoa; phylum Cnidaria; class Hydrozoa; order Anthoathecata; family Hydridae; genus Hydra; species Hydra viridissima. The sequence continues at coordinate 13,549,068 of NW_028324310.1, forward strand.
AAATCAGTTCCACTAACATTCAAAGAAGTCCGAGAAGTGTCCGGACTATTGCCTGATGCTGTATATAAAGATTTTGTTTAAAATTATAGAAATACTAATTTGTTTTGATGACATCATTTTAATACGTTTCTTTTTAAGAAATTTTATTTTAGTATTAAATTTTATACTGTAAGATTTTTTATTACAGTTTAAATTTATCACCCCATTTTCTTGACCGACGTTCACCACAAAAGTATGCACTGAGCGTCATTGCATCGATAATGCGGTTCTGTAATCACTGATTTATTAATTGCTACATCAGATTTTATGTTTTTGCAGAAAAAAAAAAATATTTTGTCTCAATTTATTTCACAGTTTATCAGAAATGGTCAAAACTACCTAAAGCTTTCCAATAATGTAAGTTGGTGGAATTGAGAATATATGTATCCCTGGTTACAAAAGTTAAAAAAATTAAATCTAATTATTTCGTCTGAGAAAAAAATTGTTTTAATTTCCATTGTCTTTGAAGTAGCTAAGGGAGAAATGACATTTGAAGATTCATTAGAAACTTTTTATTTTGAACACGTCATCAAATTTGAAACACGTCATCAAATTTGAAAATAAAACTGATCAAAAGTGGTTAAAGAAAATTGAATTTTTTAAACACAACTTATTAAGTCATAAAACTAAAAAGTCTTAACAATATGTTACGGTTGAATTATATCTCAACTTTCAGTGTCAATTTCACGAATTAACATGTTCCATTATTGGTTCAAAAACATTACAATTTCACTAGAAAGTGAAAAATTGAAAAGCCTAAAATTGCTCTCTCTGCTTGAAAAAGTGTTTTCGTGAATTTACCATCAATTTTGTTCAGAGATCCATAACATGCCAGGACATAACCTCCCAAACCTTAAAATTCCCCCCACTTTGCTTGACTGTCTTTGGAGAATACAACGGGTTGTTTTTTTACTTCAATGGGCCCCCAATATATACTTTCTCTTCAGACTGAAATAGGTTAAACATGGATTCATAAGTCCATAAAAAGATTTTCTAAAGAAAAACATTTTTATTTAGGAACATTTTTGCGAACCTTAATCGCTTTAGTCAATTTTGTTTTGAAACAAAGGGGTTTCTTATTTGCTATATAGCCTCGAAAGCCGACCTGTAGTAAACGGCGACAATTGGTTGGGGCTGACACAACTACATGATAGTGTTCTTCAATTTTGATTTTTATTTTATGAAAATTCAATATGATTCAAACAGTTTGGCAATCCATTTTGGTCGAAGTTTTTCTTGGCGTTGGTTTTAGAATTTCATCATCAGTATTATTGTATTTTTCAATATGTTTACGATACTTTTAAACCAATTTTCTAGAACACTCTGATCGATGCGAAATATGAAAAATATAAAGTCCATTCGATAACATTTTGAAAATTATTTTTCTTTTTTATGCAGAACAATTTTTGTTTCGCCCCATGTTCAGTTGATACTAGACAGTTAAATATACTTTACAAATAATATCAACAATGTCCGTATCATTGAGCAAATCCTCATGACAAAATTTGATATTAAAGGCTTTTACTGCCCTATTGTCGTATTTAATTCCAAAAAAAAAGTGCAAGTTCCAACTTGTAAGTTATAAAATGCAATTAAAAGAAATTATTATTGAGTTATTGAGTGTGTAATCTGTATGATCACCATTCTAAACATATATACATATATATATATATATACATGGCCGCCGAGAGGGGGGGGGGTGGACGGGGAAGATTCCCGGGGCCCCGCGTGTGTACAAACAATTTTTTAAAGTAATTTTTAAAATATTTAAATAGTTTTGACTTTTAAAAGATTTAATTAACTTTTATTTTTCATTTTCAATGACCAGAGCACGCTTCTTTTGGTCCTGAGTATGTAATTGATCATAATGTGGGCCCCTTAAGAAAAATTCCCCGGGGCCCGAAATTTCTCTCGGCGGCCATGTATATATATATATATATATATATATATATATATATATATATATATATATATATATATATATATAAGAAAACATCAAATAACACGTATTATCTAAATACAAATGTTAATTTATTATAAGAAATTTTCGCTGGATTATGGTTACCAACATCATCAACTTTTAAAATTACTTTAAGTTACAAAAAAGAGTTTAAACTTAACTGACGTCAACAGTGGAATGGCTTCTTTCTTTTTTATCCTTACAAACTTACTAATTGCTCATTATCCAGATTTATAACGCCATTTAGAGAGTAACATTGATGCCTCTGTAAGATCTTAAGAGCCTCACGGACCTATCGATCAAATTTTTTTATCTCTACTTTGAGAGTTTTAGTTTTCTCCATGTTAATTTCTTCTGAACATGATTTACTATATGTGGGTGTTGCAAACTGATGATGCTTGCCCTTGTTTAAGCTTTTTTGAGGCTGTTGGGTTCGAGTTCTAATATGTAAGTTCGTTTCGCCAACGTATTTTTTTAAACAGTTGCATTCAATTAACTAAGTTCCAGGTTGGCTATAGCGTGGTAATTTAGATTTGTTTTTACAATATTTGTATATAGAGAATAAGTATTATTTGATGTTTTCTTATTAATATAACATACACTCTTATACAAGATCTTAACATTCAAGTCATATTTAAATATATATATATATATATATATATATATATATATATATATATATATATATATATATATATATATATATATATATATATATATATATATATATATATATATATATATATATATATATATATTATTTAGAATATATTGGAGTTGATGGGACTTTTAGTGAAACTTGCTTTTTTGTCCTATCTGGAAGTCTTATCATTAATCAAAATTTGTTATTTAGTAATTAAAATGTGGAAAGGTTTTAAAGATGGAAGTTAAAGCCAAAATTGTTGTTTACAAAGATGAAGGTTTGTCCAATCAACAAAGTTCAAATTAACCAAAAGGTTTTATCATTTGGTGAATAACTTTTTGAATTTAAGTGAAAACTACAACAAAGATCACTCAAAATGTAGAAATAGAAAAATAATCAGATTGCTACATTCTTAGATATGGTGCTTGGCGTTAGCTGGAGTGCAGAGAAAAATACTGAATTTAATTTCTTCACTCATAAAAAGTTTAACTTAGATGGGTCTGATGGTTTAAAAGCCTTCGTATCTTTGCTACAAGTTATAACAAAGCGGAACAGTTTTGGTATGTGTCGCAGCTTGTTTCCACAAAATGTATTTTAATTTGAAGAAAAATAGTTATGAAACTGTGAATGGATGTTATAAGAACTCAAAACATCTGTGCAGCAAACTTGGAGCAATTTTACAAAAGTTCGCTTGGAAAATCCTTTAAAAGTATGAACAAAAAAATCTTCAAACTAATAGAAGTTTTTATTTAAAACAAAATTTTTAAGGGTTTTTTTGAACTAGGAGCGTGGTGGAGTTTATGTCGATCCATCACCACTTAAACTTTTTGTTCTTTAAAGATATGTAAGGAGCAATTATACTTGTTTTCTATTAAAAGTTTAATAATTTCAAACGACAGTTTGAATTTTCTACCTTTTTGTTGGCAAAAACGTCCATTATCTTATTAAAGTTGATATCTACTGTCATCTGCTTTTCAGTTTAAAACTTTTTCAATTAGATAAATATTGACAATATTGCTTACCGTGAACTTTGGCAAACTATCTGTGGATTATCTCTTAATGCAGGGGTGGGGAACCTGCGGCCCCCAGACACTCTTTGTGCGGCCCCGAAATGTAAAATTAAGAACTTAAATTTTTTTTTAAATATTTTAGAGAAAATAATGAAATTTAAAAAATTATTTTCTTTTTACATTTTAGTTATAGTAAAGTCTATGAATGGTAATGTTAGTTAAGGGAAAAAATTGTTTAACTATGCAAAGCTGGTACAGTAGTAATTGATTGACAGAAATAACAACAAAACAAAGCAAAATGAATAAATAAAAACACCGTACGGATTTTTTTTTGTGACAGTAGAAATCAATTGACTGTAAGTTTTTGTATTATAATGTATATCATGGTTTTCTATTTATGTCTAATTTTTAACTAGTATCAAAATGTCAGTTCTCCCTAAAAAAGCAAGAACAGTGCAAGAGGAAAATCAGTCTTTTAATGAAAAATGGGAGGATGATTCCAACCAAGGATAAAATGCTTTGCTTGTTGTGTGACCTCACAATTACTACTTTGAAGAATGCTACTGCAAAGAGACATTATGAAAACATTCATAAGAATCATAAGTATGCAAAATTAGAGGGAGAAGCGCGAAAAAATGCATTAGCAAAACTGAAGTCTCAAAAGAGTAAACAATAGCAGACATTTTCAATTGTTCAAGAACATGGAAATAGAGCAACTGAAGCAACATATAAAATTGCTCTCATTCTTGGCAAAGAAGGAAAACCATATAGTGATATTGAAACCTTGAAGGCTTGCCTCATTGAAGCAGTGTCATTTATGGATCCAGATAAAGTGGATAAGTATAAGCAGCTTCCGCTTTCTCGGCGAAAAATTATGGACCGTCAACATGAGCTTGCTACAAATAGTTCTGAGCAATTAATCTCAATATGTCAAATGGAGGACGCAAATTATTCAATTGCTTTAGATCAGTCCACTGATGTGACTGATTCTGCCCAACTTCTGTTATTTATTCGGGTTATAACTGCAGACTTCAAATGTTATAAAGAGTTGTTTGCTTTAGCAACACTGAAAGGAAAAACACGAGGCTGTGATATATTTGCTGCTTTCAAAGAAAAAATTTTATCAGGCTCAACTTCAGTTGAAAAATCTAGTCAGCATTTGTTCTGATGGAGCTCCTTCTATGCGTGGAAAAAATGAGGGGTTAATTGCTTTCCTGAAAAAAGAATTGCCTGATCCAGATTGTCTGATTACATTTTATTGTATTCTCCATCAGCAAAGTCTTTGTATAAAAGCTGCTACTTTGGATGACACATTAAAAAAGCTATAGGGATTGTAAATTATATACGAGCAAATTCTTCACACCATCGACAGTTTCGAAACCTTCTGAAATCTGTTGAAGAAACATATTCTGTGGATCTTCCTTACTATTCCAAAGTTCCTTGGCTGTCACATGGGTTAGCACTGCAAAAATTGCTGGAGCTTCGAAAACAAATTGAGGAGTTTTTTACAAGTTAAAAGGAGATCTGTGAGCTTTCTAATCCAGAATTTTGTAGAGATGCTGCTTTCCTCTGCGATCTGATGGCAAAGCATAACATGCTGAATAGTTCATTGCAAGGAAAAAGTCAATCTATGAAATGTGGCAACAGATTCAGGCATTCAAGAAAAAACTTGTTTTTCTCAAAGATATTATTTCTAAGTCAAATTTATCAATTCCCAGAGCTCACAAAAATTATTCTTGAACAAAAAAATGAGAAAAGGTTGGAAAATAATGGTATATCAAGATATGAAACAGTCCTAGATTCTTTGATTGCAGAATTTAATGACAGGTTTAAAGACTTTGAAGAACATAATGAAACACTGAAACTAGCTTTTCAGCCTCATCTCGTTGAAATTTCAACAGCTCCAGAATATTTACAAATGGAATTGATTGAGCTTTCTGAGGACAGTATCCTTAAATTTCTCTTTGACAACAAGAAGGATCCATTGGAAATTTGAAAAACTGAAGTTGAGTATCCAAAACTCCGTCAAATTGCCAGGCGTCTTCTGAGCTGCTTAGGTACAACCTACTGCTGAAAATCTACGTATTCACACATGACATTTATCAAGTCTTGTTTAAGGTCACAGTTGACCGATGAGCATCTGGAAGACCAACTGAAGCTTAAAACTACGAAGATAGAGCCAAATATTCAAGTTCTGGTTCAAAAGAAACAGAATCAGAAAAGTCATTGATAACTTTTGTGATACATGATACATTAAGAAATATTGTGATACAAGATGCTTTAAGAAATATAACATTAGTACGAGTACAATACGCCAAATTTGCATATTTATTAGTGCGGCCCCAAAACAATTTTTTTAAGGGTCATTCGTCCCCCAAGCTCAGAAAGGTTCGCCACCCCTGTCCTAGTGCTATGTTTACTTCCCAATCTTGCTATATTTGAAATGGGAAAAGAACCATAGAAAGAAGAGGCTCTTAAAACTTGTGATTCTTTAGTATTGGAGTTATTGTTTAATGGTTGGTGCAGTAAATCATATTTATAAGCATTTAGAGATTTGTGTTGGGGAAAAAGAAGTTACTGAGGTTCATAACCATTTGAGCTTTTGGATACTCAGATGACGCACAATGCCGTGTAAGGGTAAACAATGAGACTTGGTGATGGACATTCAATTCAGTGGGTCAGATATACTTTTGTGTTGGACAAACCTACTTACTGACTGTGATCTCATTTATTTTGATTCTATTAGATTCCCCTAGAACTTTGAGAACTGGCACCTGGTTTAAGTGGCATGTTTTGCCTTAGAAAATCACATCTTTATAGAATAAATCTATAGATTATGCTTAAAGCCTCAAACCTCATTTTCTTGCATAGTATACTTTTGAAAAATTTAAAAAATTATTTCTAGTCATGTTCAGATACCCCTCTAAGAGATTGTTTGAAGGAGCAAATAATCAGGAGCATCTCTAATTGTAAGAAATTAGGAATTTTTGTGAATTAAAGGAGTCACCATGAGAATGATTTTTAAGGATTAACTTTTTTAAGTTGAAAGATTTTAGAAAAAAAGTTTACAAATAATTAGAACTAATGTGTGCTTTACTTTAGCATATTCTCACTTAATAAGCAGAAAGATGTTTGAGCAAACTATATTGAACTAAATCTGCTACAATTAAACTAAAATCTGATAATACTTTAATCTTTAAATTTGATATGAAATTTCAATTTTCAGTTCATTCAAAACTTTAATTTAAACTAAATATTTAATTTAACCAAAATCCTGGTCAGATTCACCCAATTTTAATGCAAAGAGTTATTGGGAAAAACTTCCAAAGCCTCTAGTAAGCAATATAATTAAGAGTAAATATAACAGATGAGCAAATAGAAAAATAACTTTTGACTGTACCTTTTATTTCTTCAGTTTTTGATGGTATTTTCTGAATAAAATATACCCCAATCGTACTATTAACAACAGCGTATAGTTTTACACTTGTAGCATTAGCAGTGTTTGTTATTGAAACTTCTGTTGGATTGTTTACAACATGTTGATAGACAACCTGATTAGTGCTATTTAAAAACTCGACATTGTACAACACATAACAATTACCAGAAGAAATAGGTTTCCATTTTACTATAACCGAGAAATCCCATAATTGCACCACTGATACTTCTGTTAACATTGGTGGCGTAACTGTACAAAAATTGTTAAAGTAGACTTTAACAAAAACAGAAGTTCAGATTATCCCTAATACAAAAAAGGTTTTCCAAAAAAGGTTTTGTGATTTTCATACACAAATGTGATCATTAAGCCGCTTGCGTGAGTTAGCACTCCCTTTATGTCAGTAAGATTTTAAAGCACGAACTATTAAAGGATAAGGATATTTTATTTTTCAAAGAGGTTATATTCAAGAGATAAAACATTTTTCAAAATCATTAATGACCAGCATTATTTTAAAAATCTATGTAATATATCGAAAGAATTAAAACCTACGAAATATCTTTAAAATACTTCCTAGTCCTATTTTATAATCACGTACATTGAACTCTCACAGTAGAACTTCGATAAATAACTTTTCCATTTCCAGAAACATTTAGTTGCAAAACCATACCACAGTCATTTGCTGTTATTTTACCCAAGTCATAAACAAACTTGTATGTATTGTTTTGTGTTTCGGTTGAACTTTTAGCCTCGTATGTTCGTTCTGGAAGTTTTATAATACTAACAGGCTTCGGCTTCCCATATATTGTTGTTTCAAAAGCCAGTGTCTCACCTTCCTTAACGTAAAGCAACTCAGGGAAACTCAAGATCGTCGGGTCAGCTAAAATAAAAAAACACTTTACATACAAGGAAGCACTTTAAATCAATATATGAGGCACGAGCACTTCGTTTAAAAGAATGTTATTTTTAATATCAAATGCAAAAAATATGTATTTGTAAAACATCAAACCGTTAACATTAATTGATACTTCAGAGTCATTGCGCCCATAAGCGTTGTTAGGCTTTAAATAAAGGAACTGTACTCTTAAAATCACAGAATCATTGATATACAAACTAGCAATGGATAACTTATACTTAAAACCAGATACACTGCAAGAGACTCTATTTCCAAACACTCTTATAGCATATACTGTAAGGCTGAAACTATTGCCAGTATCCTGTGCAATTATCATATCATTAAATAAAAGTTTTAAGTAAACTAAATTTTCTCCTTCTTCATATGAGATAGCAGTTGTGATATCGACATTATCTCCTTCTTTTAAATCTACTTTGCTAACTGAGTTGTTAATTGATGCAGTTGTGGCTAAAGAAAAGGAAAACCCTCTTTAAAAATGTTAATTAACACAAAATACAACTATTAACTACACTTAATTGACAACGTAAATTTTTCATCTTAAAGCAAATAATTCGATTAAAGTCTTCATAAAAAAATATTGACGAATGAAATCAGTAGCCTAGAGAAGAGGATGATTTAGGGCGTCTTTTATCTTCGTTTCTCTTTAAATGGTTTTTTTCTTTAAAGTGGGAATTTCAAGTTATATATTAAGATCGTGTCACTTCAGAATTGAGCCTGAATTTTTTCAGAGAATGTTATGCCAGAAAAGCTCACTTTCATTGCAAGCATACTCAAAAAAGATTGTGTGAAGAAATTGTCGGTTTGATAGCTTTTAATTACTATTACTATTATATGATTTAAATATCCATTTAACGTTTTTGAAAACAACCAATATTAGACTAAATTAAACTGCGCTGAAAATTGTTGAATTTTTAGTGAAATGCTTTCCTAAATCTAGTTTAGGATGATTCATTTCAGCTTTTTAAAGAAGATTCTTTTGCAAATAGTACCAAATACTGGAATTAAAAATTCCTGTTTAATAGTTTATTTACTTCCTTCATCTAAATTATTATGGAGGCGTATTTAACACACTAAATAATCAGTTAAGACAAAACCTTAGCGATGACCCTACACTGCAAATACAGACAAGAGAGAAAGACTCCGTTTCAACAGCAATTAATAAGGTTTAACCTTATAGAACTTCTGTAAATAAAACTGGTAAAGCATACGACTATCCTTTTTAATTATATTAAATTAGTTAACAACTTTTTGTTTGTGTATAAAGATAGGACATATTTTCAGAGTGCAAATAATTTTTCACTGACCTATTTCATTCAGAATTCGTAAAATATATTTGAAAAAGAAGTTAAAGAGACAAATTGAAAAGGTCCTCTCTTATAGTCAGTCTTATAAACAATGTTTCCCTTTATAAATGGGATATTGGTGAGTAGTGAGATAATGGAGAAGTGGGAGAGCTCTTTTTTCAGCCATTTTTGGATAAAGCTTATGTGTACCATAACGAAACGTGATATGGGTTGAAAGTGTGCTTTGAGTATTACTTATTCTTCAGCCTTGATTTGACTTATAATTTCTTGAAGGTGATATGTTACTTTTTAATCATTGATATCGTATTTGATGGTAATTTCAAGAGCTGGTTTAATTTTGAAAGAGTTCTAAACTCGGTGTAGGTCCTATTTACTTGAAATTTAAGTCATCAACATTTCAAGAAGTAAAATTGCGGAAAGATAACTGGGACAACAAAATATTAAAAAATAGAAAGTTAAAAGCCTCCTTTTTTGGATAGCACAAAAAATATTTATGTACGATGCTCATTGAGTGAGAAAGATAAAGATGGGAATAATGAGGTAGAGTATTTAAGGAAAAAGCATGCTAAAAACTCTGCTTTAAGCTTAATACTTGTTAAAGCTCATACAGTGAATATAAAAAGTGTAACTGAAAAGTAAATAAGTGCATATTAGTCACCATAAAGCATTTCAGGGGCAATTAAAAGAACATAAGGAAATATTGTTAATTGTGTTGGTTTATGAAACATACAACTTCGTTGATTTTTGCGTAATATAGTTCAGAAAAAAAAATTTGTGACGGTTCTTATTTTTTATATCAACAATTAGTCACTCATTGAACTGTCTTTGATTCTATAACGGTTCCATTCCTCCCCTCACTGTTCCACTTTAAACTATCCCTGTTTTTTTCACTGCTAAAATTAAATGTTTGCTTTTCAAGTTATCAAATTGAAATATATCGCAAGGTTTAACTAAAGTATAAATCTATAAACAACAGTATGTTTCAGTTATTTAAATCTATTTCTAGACACAAAGGGAAGAAATGCAAACTTTGCTGATATGCAAATTCCGCACTTCTCACCAAACCACCCAGGAAAATTTGTAGGGGAGACAGGGTCTAGTAGTTGACACCTTGCGTTAAACTTAGGAATTTTCCACCAGTAATCTCCGAAACTCACATGGAAGTTTCCGACATAACTAATTCATCATTCAGTGTAGTACCAGAGTATAAGCATAGAAGTTAAAGCGGCTTTTTTGTTTTTTTACTACTTTTGTTACTTTTGTAACTATATTACATTTTCAATTTTAAAAAGTAATAGCATTAGCTACAATTAAACTCGAATAGATGTAAATGTTGTATCGTTCACTTATCACTTTTTGTGTTTACCAGTCAGTAAATTTTTTGTTAGATTTTTTGTGTTTCTCAATATATTGCATTTTTGGAAATTTACAAATCATTTTGTGAGCAAAAAACTTTTCGGGTTAGTTGGCACAATGATCGCTGGGCAAGTTGGCAACATGTTTTAACTTAAAACTTTTTTTTACAAGAACTCACTAAAGTTAATCAGTATTGCAGATCTGAAGACATGCAAAGTAATGAGAGAAAAGTAGACAGACTTGAAAGTTCTCAAAATGTTACAAAAAATCCTGCTCGGGTTAGCTAATGTTAGGGTCTATTCGATCGACTTAAGAGCAATAATATTAAGGTAAAAAAAATTTGTTTAATAAAAATTATCAAGAGTTTTCATAAAAAAGATGCACTTGAAATAGATGCTTAATGTTTGTAAACTTATCTCTTTTTATATTGTGAACCAACTTACCCTGAGAGTGTAGGCAATTAACCCCGGGCCGGTGTAAGTTGGCACATGCTTTTTTCCTTTTTGGGCCACCATTTGGTTTTTTTTATAATGTTTGACGCTTGAACATGCTTTCCCAATTCATATTCTTTTGAAATGCTATATGATAATTTCAAAAAAGTTCACCCAGAAATGCACAGAGCTAAAAAACTAACACTGGAGCGAACTACCCCCGGTCTTCCCTGTTTCAAGTACACTGTATATTGGAAAAAAAAATTTTCAAAAATTGCAAACCTCGGTAATAAATTTTTTAAATTACTAGCCTTTTCTAGTGACGCTTAATTCCTCAAATAAAAGATTACTCTTTAATTTTCAAATTTTTCAAACAAAAGATTACTCTGTTATGCTAAATATTCTGACTTTCTTTTTAAATATTCTAACTTAATAATCCGATAAATATTTCTGTATCTGAAAAGGTAAACTTTCTCTATTAAATATAGCAGTAAAGTATGTGACACCCTTTAATATAATAACTGTGCAGTCAAATATTTTAGCAAAAATAATGCCGAACATGTATTCAACATTCTCGAATTTTTTGTTTATAAATATGTCATAAAGATAAGATAAAAAAGAGATTTTAAGAATTAGGAGGCAACAAAAAATCATCGAGACAATGAACTTACCGAAAGAGATAAGAGCAAGGATTATTGTTACACAGGTAACTGACATTTTTGTTTGAAACTAAAAAAAAAGCTTTACTCACTTTATGCTTGAAAAAGAAATATGTCATATCAACAAAATATATTTTTAAAAACCTTTTGCTAACATTTTTAACTAATATAAACAGTTTAACAGTTTTACATATATAAATATATATATATATATATATATATATATATATATATATATATATATATATATATATATATATATATATATATATATATATATATATATATATATATATATATATATATATATATATATATATATATAAGAAGTAACTGAGTTAGTTAAAACCAGCCCTTGAATATGGTTTTTTCGGCTTTCAACTTGCTCTTAATAAGGAATATTAAAAAATAAATTACAAACGTTTACATTATTTATTTGAAACAAATTTAAAATAATTCTTATATCGACACCTATAACGTTATAAGATTCGAAAAAGAAATTGTGATACCTCACAAGCATTTTATTACTTTCTTTTAACCCTTCAGCAGCGCAGAAGCAGCGCAGAATTACTTTCGATTAAATCCGTTCAACGATTGCTAAAGTAAAATAAAACATTCTTAGCATATTTCATTGTAATAATGCATTTTAATCACTATTTTGGTTAGAAGACACGCTTTATTAGCGCTGAATCTTATTTTTCGAGTTTTAGCGTTTCATTCAGAAAAAGGTATAAATTAAACCTCAATGTATACCTTTAAGTTGAAATATGGATTTAATATAATGATAAATATCGTTTTTAACATTTGAATATTTGTTGTAGTCAACAAAACTAATCTGCTTAAGGTTTGATGCGACTTCTGTGTGTCAATTTAAACATACACAAGCCGCAGGAGTGCACAGACTTTTAGAGAGTTTATTCTCATCAGGTTAGGATGAATTTTCATTAGTTTGTAGAAACTGCATACCTTCAGGTAAATATTGAGTCTTATCTAATTCGTAATAACTAAAATAAAGCCTTCGCAACTGCGACTCCAATCCAACTACTCCAACACTTTGCCAAAGTCAGTTTGTTGAGTCATCTGCTGCAAACTCCTTTTAATGCGTCAGCCAAATTATCTTTAGAAGGAATGAGTTTTACCTCAACGCTGACAATGTATTCTTCAATAAGTTGTTGCAGCACGCTCAGTTTTTTTCGAATTAGCATTTCACCTGTCGCTTTTGATCTTAAACATCATTTTTCTTGTAAGGGCGTCAGTAACCCAGTAAAATACTGTCATCGGTAAAATTAGTCACTTTCTTTAGCTTCCACCTCAGAGCCTTATTCATTCCTCGTATCGCAGCTTCTAATTCCGTCATGTTTATATGAACGTCAGACGTTTCTTTTCGCAGCCATGTTGCATCTTCCACAGTAGTTTCCCCAACTTGAATAAGGGCACCAATTTCTAAAGAGCATGCATCAACCCACACTTTTCCCTCATCACCACGCACAGCCCAATCACCACAACAGGCTCGCAATGTTCCACCTTAGTATAGACTTCTTTGGTTTTGGCAATCCAAGGAAGTTTTTGAGTTCAGCCGTTGGATTAAAAACTGCTTCATGATCTTTCTTTTTAGTTTTAATTTTGTTAACTTTGCCTTTGTTCAAAACCGCTGTCCCACAATAACTCGACTCAAACTTCGCTTTTCCCAATCGAGAAACGGAAACTCCTTCTAGTAACTTAATGGTACTCATTCCGAGCAACATATCAACTCCAAACTGTTGGAAATCCACTAAAATGATTTCATCACGTGCTTTAATGCGATCAACCTCAAGTGTCACTGCTAATCCAATGCACTAACGAACCTTTCGTTCAATTGTTACCACCTTTAAAGAGTTTGACTATCTACATTGACTTTAGAGAGGGAAGTTTTTATTCAAAATTTTCTTTGAACACCCCGTGTCAACAAAATCTATCGATACCATTCCGTTAGCTTTTAAACAAATGGCAGATAATTTTCTGATTCAACCGTTGTTCAGGAGCAAGGTAACGCAGATTTCTCGTTCCTGTACTCGTTTCCCTGAAGTTTACAGCATTTTGATGCTATGTGTTTTTCCTCATTTAAAACATCTAAAGAACTTCGAGGACAAGTTCATTGCAAGCGAGCAGTTCTTTGAAATGTGGTTGAAACCTTTGCATTTCTAACACACTAAAGCATTTTTTGTAGAATGACGTCTAGATATAGCGCTAACAGCATCACTGTCAATCACATTTACACAGCTTAAAGCACCTCTTACCTTGGGTAACATTATATAAACCGGGTCCATTACGGCTCGAAACTTTGATGATAAGACTTCTGGCAAACTCACGATAAATGCAAAACGAAATAGACTCTTCTGATAATTTAGTAAGATAAGCTAATCGTCTTAAATAAGCCAAAAAACATGTCAGCTTTTTCTCTGTCACACAATTTTCGTTTTGTAAACGGTTCGTATGCAGTGTAGGCATCTACAGAAAACGCTGCTATTGACACACGCTCGACTTCTACGATCTTTTTTTATATTTCACGGTTAAAGCATTGTGTTCAGCATAAGCTTTTCTCTGAAAGGAATTGGAAAAATTTGTTCAATCTTTAAAACTTGAATTTCAGCAACCACTTTAGTTTGTTGAATCCAGACAGCAGCATCCGAAGTACCATCATACGCTTCAATAATATCAAATTATCTAATTCTTACAATTCTTTGGTATTCACTGATAAAAAAACCATTTTAGCATCGAATAATGCTAAAAAAAAAGAAATAAACAAATAATTTGAATTATCTTATTTCTTATCACTTCAGCGTGGATTTTACGGTTTCATGCTGTAAATTAAGGTATAACAAAATCTATATAACAATTTTATTGCAAGAGATTATCACTTTAACAGGATTAAACTCTCTTAACTTTTAAGTCTCCCAAATTACAATTTGTCGAAAAATTTTTGTGAATTTTTTCTATTGTAAAATTTAGTTCTAAAAAACAAACTTGGCCTTTGTAAAAAAATAAAATTCAAGAAATTAGATAATTCATTTTTGAATAAAAATTCTAGCAGTATGAAGATAAGTATTTTAAATTTCAAATATACCATCTTATATGAGTTTTTCAAAATGGTATTTTAGAAATATTAATGTATTTAAGGTATAAAAATTCATTTGGCTTTGAAGCTTAGTGTGAATGTTACCAACACCAGAAGTCCTGTTACTGGTTACTGGATATATATATATATATATATATATATATATATATATATATTATTACATTCTAAACTTTTATTTGACAGAGTTTTAAACTTAATTTCGATTAATTTTTTTTTTAAGTCTAGTTTAAGCTATTGAACTTAACATGCACTACTGAAATGTTTGAAAATCAGTGATAAATCTGCAAATTTACTTTTACTTTTTTCTCTACTCTTTTTATTCAATTACTCAGATATAACGTTTTTAAAAGCTAGTTTTTAAAAGAAGTCTTCTACTTGAGTGTCTTTCTTTGAGATGATCAAAATTTTTTTCCTTTCTTGTTTATAACAAAGTTTATTAGATTTATTTAGTTCAAAACATCAAATAAGAGATGA
The DNA here is from genome assembly GCF_058129835.1 of Hydra viridissima. NCBI lineage: Eukaryota > Metazoa > Cnidaria > Hydrozoa > Anthoathecata > Hydridae > Hydra > Hydra viridissima. The sequence continues at coordinate 13,564,408 of NW_028324310.1, forward strand.
CTCTTCTTTGGTGTTTTGCATTAAATAAATTTTGGTCTACAGTTAGGTTGAAACCACAAAAACTTGCTTACCTGCTGAACCCATACTTGCACAAAATTTTTGACTTAGCAGTAGCTTGAGCTCCCTTTTCTGACACTTGAGTCACTAAGATTAACTTGAATTACTGAGATTAACATTAAACGTCAATAAATTGTTGTGGTTTGAACTTAAAACATTTAAAATGTACAATAGTTTCAACATTTATATTTGTCATAAAGTTTACAACTGAATTGTTAATTTTAAAAGCTCACGTTTGGCTCTTTTGGTATTCTCCGATGATAATTTATTTTTTCAAGTATGCTTTGAAGATCTTCTACTTAAAACTTACTTTCATGGTTTTAAGTAGAAACATAGCAACATTTTTTCTCTCTTGACAAAAAATGCTTGAGTAGCATTAGGGTTGAAACAGTTGTAAAAAAGGTATAAAAAGGTAAGCTAATATGTTCTTACTTTTTTTTCTACAAATATGTGTAACATAGGAAACTGGAGTTAGCCTAGCTCTAAGATGGGTTCGGTATTGCTGGTGCCAATTTCATGACTACATTATAATTCAAACTACTTTAAAATACTAGATTTTGATTATTTAAAAATCAATGATTATTTTAAATCAATCAAAAATTTATGATTTTTAAAATGTCATGAAGCTTTTGTTACTTTAACCATTAACTACATAAAGAAACAAAATAAAAGTACAAGTTTGAAAATTTACAGAACTTTTAAAGGCTTAAAGTTTCTCATAATTTTATTGTTTTCCTCCTATTTTATTTTTCTCGTTTCAAAATTAGAAAAAGTGACAAATAAACTAATTACAGCTACATACAATTTAATAAAACTACTTCGCTATTACAAATTTAATGCGATGCTATATTCTTTCAAACATAAAAATTAACTCATTCGCTAACCCTTTTAAAACTAAACCTCCATTAGAATAACTGACTGTTAGTTTCTGATTTTGTTTGCTCGCATGAATTAATTTAAAACCGTTTGCTTAAGAGTAATTGTTAGTATTTCAATATGAAGATCTCAATTATAAACTAAATTAACGGTCTCAAAAGATTTTTGAGAAGTGTATCAGGCTATTGTTTGGATTCAATACCTTACTGCATCCAAACTTTACCTAACTCCATTATTAAAAGCAGGAAAAGATATGGCGAAGGTACAATTGTAAGAAACAATTATTGTCATGTATATTAAGGAGTTTTTTTCATAAAGACGAATTTTAATTTACTTTTTTTGTTAAGATAAAAACTCTGTTTTCATTTTTTCCATGTAACTTTTTTGTCTAGATATAAGTCAGAAAAACCTTTTTAAATCATTAATTAAGAAATAAATGATGGCGTCTGCTTGCAAAGTCATAAAATCAACTTGCTCATCTTTTTATTTAGTAATTTCATTAAGCATTTCCTTAGTTAAACTATTTGATGTCCCTATCCGTTTACAATACCTTAAATTATTGAATTCACACTCTCGATCATTTTAAGCATACAAAATGATCGACGGTGTGAACTCAATAATAGAGAGCTTACGATATGAAAGCTACAACGGCAACTGAGACGACAAAGGTCTGGATCGAGCGGTTGCGACTTGCAGTTGCGGTATTTCAATAAAATAAGTTACGAATTTCCGCTTCAAAAAAAAGAAAACATCTTGAAATAAACAAAAAAAATTTAAAAATGGCTCCTTTAAGAAATGTTAGAAATAGTTTATTACTTGCATTAGAATCAAGTATCATAGACAATGAGGAGTTTTTACTACTGTTCAAATTAAATTTGTCTAAGAATCCAGATTTACCGTTTCGGAGTTATAAGCAATTTTGTTTAGAAATCATGTCTGATGATGAATACAAAAGTGAATTTAGATTTCTACCTAGTAATATATATCGCTTACTTAATGTACTTCAACTACCTCGAGAGTTTCGATGTTATAAGGGGTTAAAAGTTACTCCGGTAGAAGCACTGTGTGTGTGTGCGATTATACTTATGTATATATCCTAAATTTGTATCAGAAATTAAATAATTACTTTGTTACACTTTTGGAGCAAGTACCACTTTGATCCATTTATAAGCCGTTTTCAGAAAACACGAATTTCAACGTTTTTACTTTGCGTAAAAAGTTTTAAAACGGCATTTCAGGGAATCCCATCCATTGCGCATGCCTAGTGTCAAATATTTATTATAAATTGTAGAAGTTGCTGTTGCAGTTTTCTTATCGTAACCTCTCAAATCTTAATAGATACGTTGATGAAAATTTTGAAATAAGTTTTAAATTAAAACTATGATATAACTATAAAAACTTGAAAAAAAATCATTATCCAACTTTTATAATTGGATTAATTTGAAAATATAAGTAAGATTCGTCTATTCCTCATTATACTAAAAACGCTTGTTTAATCAAAGACAGCTAATATTTGTTCAAAGTATTCTCGATTGTTAGCTATAATTTATTTTTTTTGAAACTATCCATCACTCAATATTTTTTGTTTTCATTAAAATTGAAGTGCTCAAATAAATGGTCGTGCTGCTTTGACTACTTTAACATTTTGGGGTTTAGCAATATTCAGGGTGTTATTCCTTTTATGGTTGGTAAACAGCAACGATTACGTTTAAGTACCATATATCACGCGTTTTTTATCCAACTTCAAACACAGTTCTACCCTTGTGAATAGTCCTCTTTAACATTGGTTTATCATAATTTATCCACTTCTCTTTGCAGGTTACAAATCCGTGCAAGTATGAACACCCTTTATGTTTTTGAAGTAAGAGTTTAATAACCACCTGTCTTTCTTCCAGTCATAGTAGCCAACTTGTTGTTTACATACCACAAAAAAAGGAATATATATTACTGTAATATTGGTGGGATGCTTGGAATATAGTCATTAGTTTAGAGTTTTAGCACGGCTTGACAGGATTTTGAAATATAGAATTGTAATTGCTAGTTTATTAAGTATTCCGCCAAGAAGTGTTCATTTGAATAAAAGGCTAAAACTCAAATTGACTACTCATGCGAAAACAAACGAAAGTAAACGAAAGGAAGAGTTGAAAATGTTTAACGAAGATACTGAATATAATCTAGCTTTTCTCTCTAATCAATTTCAAGATTAGAGAAGAGGCAAATGGAGCTTCAACAAGATTAAAGAACAGCATTAGAGAAATAAATTGCAACTGCTAAATGGTTGATGCGAGGCTAGCTATAGAATAAGTTATTAAATTTCTAATTAAATGCAACAACGAAAATTCATGAAAAACTCATGTCATCACTTTTCAAAGAGTTCTTTAAAGAATGAAGATCTAGTTTATTTAACAGTTACACAAAAACTGTATCAATAAGATGTTATATATGCATACTTTTAAAAAGCATGTCATTTGCTAATATATGAGAAATAAATTCTTGGTTTGTTCTCACTTGCATGACTCTCTTTTAACTAACTTTTGTATGAATTTGTATGACTGGTATGATTCTCTTTTTACTATTTGTATGAGTAAAATGACCTTGAAATCAGGCAATAAAGATGAAACCATTTTTAGTACGTTAGCTTTGTATACAAAGCTCTAATAAATGTTCATAGCCATATTTTAGTTAGAAAGCGATGAATTATCTTGAGATATTTTTTACTTAAGAACTTTTTGTTCAAGTTAAGTACCTTATGTGCTTTTTGCACATATTTCAAAACTTTTCTCATAAAGTACTTAGGTATTAATTTCAACACATTTTAGCTAGAAGTTTTTACTCTTTGGTGCATTTGTAGCAGTTAGTAGGGTTTTATTTTACGTACGAGGTTCCTAAAACCATGTTATACATTCTTTAGCATGTTACATCATAAGTTACAAATACATAAAAACAAATAATTAAACATTGAACTTTTAAATCCATTGATTAAAGTTCTGAATACAAATAAAACAAAGCAGCAGTACAATAGCTTCAGTGTTACTGCTATCCAAGAGAGCTATGTATTTCCTTCTTGTTTTATCGTGCGGCAAAAAAGTTAAGAGACAAAAAGTTTAACTGATTTTATCTTATAACTTAATATGAAGATGTTTATTTTTATAATATTTATAATCATGACCGCCGAGAGGAAGGGGGGTGGACGGGGAAGATTCCCGGGGCCCGGCGTGTGTACAAACAATTTTTTAAAGTAATTTTTAAAATATTTAAATAGTTTTGACTTTTAAAAGATTTAATTAACTTTTATTTTTCATTTTCAATGACCAGAGCACCCTTCTTTTGGTCCTGGGTATGTAATTGATCATAATGAGGGCCCCTTAAGAAAACTTCCCCGGGACCCGAAATTTCTCTCAGGTTCTATGTTTATAATCAACCATCTGTCTAAAATATAACTAAAAAAGTATTTTTAAAAAATGAGGTTAAACGTTTCCAAGAGAGAAAATCTTTGAGAAAAGTTTCATTGTCAAAAATACAAAATAAAAAAGTCAGAAATTGTCAATCACTTTTTAAAGGAAGATAATGTACGTTCTACTTTATATAAGATCTTAGATAAGTTGCACACTGATTGACCAATTAAAAACAAGAAAAAAGCTGGACGACCATCTTCTTGGATACCGGCTAAGCGTGCTCAACTCAAGCGATTAAGCGATAGATATGGAGTGAGTCAACAAAAATTGTTCCAAAAGTTTGGAAAAAGCCATCAAGATAGTTTGTTACCAATTGTCAAAAATGCAAATTTTTTACCATAAACGAGAAAAAAACTCCAACATATAGTGATGATCAAGCTTTGAGAACCAAAAATTGAGTCAAAAGCTGATAAACCATCTTTACGGAAGAAAAGAAGTGTTATGGTGATTGATGACGAAAAATATTTCTTACTTAAGGGTATGGAAATGCCAGGAAACGCAGGATTTTACTCCGATAACATCAATATGTGTCCAGAAAGCGTCACATATGCAGGAAAAGAAAAATTCCCTTCAAAATTTCTCGTAAGAGTAGCAATTTTAATTGCTGGTTTTATCAGACTCGACTAATTCTTAAAATCATCTCATGACCCATCAAATCTAAGCTATATATTGAGGAATGCTTAATGAATATATTTAGTATCGAAATACTGGACTTCATCACCTTTTGTTTACAAAAGTTGGTGTTTCTATGTTTTGGCTTGCCTTGTTATGACTTAGGTACATAACTAAACTTCTGTATTTACATAGCACATACAGCTTGTGCGGAAACCTAGCAATGGCCAATTGATTTAATCCTTAACTGTTCACTTCAGATATGGGTTTTAAGTTTTTTAAATAAAATCGTTTCAAACAAAAAATCAATGCTAGAGCAGTACAAAGTGAATTTTAAAAAATTATAAACTATTAAATGCTGTTATACTATGATTCATTAACAAATATAAAGCCAAAGACATTTAGGGAGTTTACCGAAGAAAAGTACTCATGATACCAATTGCAACATTATTAGATATGTAAAAACGAACGCATATGGTAGTGCTAGAGATTCAATTGGCAAATTGAAACTCAATACTTCAAAAATTCACTCCACAATTATGTTCTGATGAAGCAGGGTTGCATTGTTATCGTGGAGCAAAAAAACCATTCGTAGCGCCAAAAAACCATGCTTGGAGTTCGCCAAGGCTAACAGATATTGGACAGTTAGGAATATTAGGAGATTATTTTGCAAACGATTAAAACACGCGTACACTGAATGCCATCATAAATGTACTAAGGCTATTAAAAACAATAGATTTGCTATCAAGTATTGATTTGTTGTGCTTTTAATGGTATATTTTGAAAATCTCCTTTAGTTTTGGTGTTGAAGTGTAATAGTTCTCAGTGTCAAGCTTCTTGTTACTCTTATTTAATACCGGATGTTTATTTTGATAATTGCGATCTTTTTGATTATATTGATCTACTTTGATTTCCTCTTTTGTCGCTTTTCTTCTTCTAAAAATAAATTGAAAAATAATTTTTCCATGTTTTTTTTCTCTTTAGTTTTTTTTATTGAGAGATAAAGTAAAAATGTACATATCTTACCTAAGAAATGCAAAACTATAAGTAACTAAAGCCACAAACATAATTCCAATACAGATTGCAGCAGCTCCGACAGCAGCACCAACAACAAACAAATTGCTGTAAGGTGCTAAATGAAAAGAAAAAATACATGGTAATCAAACTATAGTATGCTCACTCAGACTATGTTTTTTAGTAATTCCGTATTTGAGGATGTAGAAAGACTTGCTCCAAAAGGCCAAAAAATTATAGCAAAAATTATTTTGATAGACCATAAGTCACATACCGTTTTAAAAAGAACGTTTGTTGCCTCAAAAGCACTCATTTATTCATCAATTGGTGTATATAACTTGTAAGAAATTTTTAATTTGTTTTTGTCTATGAATATAAACATTTGGGTAGACCAAAACACACTTTTTGATATCAATTAAGCTTTCAATTCGCTCGGTAATACCCTTTAATAATCGTTTCACCAGAGGTTTTACGGGCAATTTATATTGTGTTGTAATTGTTGACGCACTGTAACAGTTCGGTATGAGGAATGTGGTTATTTGGGTGCGACCTCGCGTATGCAATTAACTGTTAATGTAACAGAAAATACTTCCGAACCGAGTTTCACCGATAATGCAGTGGCTATTTTTATCAATAATGTGAGAAATTCGGTAAACAGAAGCAATGAACATTAGATTTTAACTGGTGCGCGCGAAAAGCTATGCACGCTGGTAAAAAGTAAAAGAAGTTGTTACAAAAGTATGGCAAACCGTGATTTAAAAAAAAGCCTTTTGCTCCGTAAAACTAATCAAAGAAAATTAATCTTTCGGAGAAAAAAATTTAAAATAAAGACACTTGGACGTTGGTCTAAGGTTTCGACAGAGTGGTAAAAGAAAGGAAGTAAAAAAAAAAATTGTCGATGGAAAAAGAAAACTTGATAATAAGAAGCAATCCATTGTGCAACAACAGGTTTTGAGCTATTGTAAAGTGGAACGAAATTGAAAAGCTTGATAGAGGGCTTCGCTGCAATCGACCGTCCACTTCTCAGCTCATCTGCTATCTCAACGTTTAACATCGTTTTGAATTTGCAGAGCTGTTCAAATACTTGCAAGAATTTGAACAGCTCTGCAAATTCAGAACGATGACCTTACTCCGACTGTTCACCTTGCCTGTTTAAGGCTGAACGTTTTCTGACTGTTTTTTTTGACTGTTCACCTTGCCTGTTTAAGGCGTTTCTTGTTGCAGTCATCAACCTTCAAAGAGTGAAGAATCCCGTGCGACAGTGTTTGTGGGAGATAAAGTACTATTTGCATCAAAATTCAGATGCAAAGAATCCTGTTCACGATTAATCCTGTTCACCGAGGAAAAAATCTATGGAAAATTGAGGTGGACAGGTACAAAGAGATCGTATTTGTTACACGTGGAATGTATTTGTTACACGTGGAATGGTCAGCTAAAAGCAATTCATAAATTTAGCTTAAAATGGCAAACTTTTGTAAACACGGTAACTTTCTGGAAAAATGATAGCTTTCAGTCAAAAGCAATTCATTTTTTCTCAAAACAGTTGCTACATATTTATTTAAAGTGCTTTTACAAACATTATATTACAATAACAGATTGGAAAGCTCAATCGATGTTAAGAAGAACCATCTGCAATGGTAGAAAAACCCAGCAAGCACACAACGTTGAAACAACGTTGAAACAACGTTGAAATAACGTTGATCAACGTCGATCAACGTTATTTCAACGTTGTTTCAACGTTGTGTGCTTGCTGGAAACTGTCAAAGTGAGTTTCTAGCTCTGACAGAAGTCACCCGGAAGTGCTTTTAAAATTGCCAATTTATGACTAACATAATTGTACTCCATGTTCAATAATAATTGAATCTTGTTTACATTCACTATAAATTTAATAATCAAATTATTAAACTCAAAGTGAGTGTTTGGATACTTTTTTACAGTTTGGATACTCAGATACTGCACAAAACAGAGTTTGGGTATATCATTTGGCACATTGGGGGATATTCAAATTATTGTGCTATAAATATTGTAGTGATGAACCAACTTACTTCCTGACAGTGGTGCATCCTAGAGTTATCTAATACTCTCAAAGTTACTTCAAAAATTGAATACAAAAATAAACTTATACACTTTGGTTGTATTTCAGATCTCTAGAATTTTGAAAACTGGCGCCTGGCTAGTTGCAGAAAGTGACATTTACAAGATAAATTCATATGATTAGCCTAAAGCTCCTAAATTTTATCTCTTGCATGGTTTTAGAAAACTAAAAATACTATTTCTAACTATGCTCAACAACCCCACTCTGAGAAGTAAGAAGGTTGAAGGAGAAAAAAATTTCCTATTTTTGAGAAAACTCGAAAACTCTTGAGAAAAAAACTCTTGAGTTAGCAAGAGTGACTGTAAATGATTAGTTTGTTAACTAAAATTAGAAAAAGTGGTATACTTGTAAATAATTCTAGTTATATCACTGTGTATACATTCTAGCATATTTTCACTTATTAAGCAGAAATTTGTTAAAGCAAATTACATTGAACTAAATCTGCATAGTATAATTAATTATCATTTGATTGATTTTCAATCCATAAATTTGATTTTAAATATCTATTTCAATTTTCAATATAAGCTTACAAATACACTAAGTTTAATTTTATAAAAACGATATTTGCCATAAGCTTCCTTAGTCTTTAGCGAAGAAAATAATAGAGTAATTGTAGCAGAAAAGCAATTTAAAAAAAGAACTTATGATAGTACCTTTTGTTACTGCGATTTGTGGAGGTGGTATTCCCTGAATAAAATATTCCCCAATCGAACCATTAACAACTGCATATAATTTTACGCTTGTAGCATTAGCAAAGTTTGTTGTTGAAACTTCTGTTGGATTATTTAGAACGTATCGATAGACAACCTGATTAGTGCTATTTAAAAACTCGACATTGTACAACACATAACATTTACCAGAAATAATAGGTTTCCATTTCACTTTCACCGAGAAATCCATTAATTGCACCACTGATACTTCTGTTAACATTGGTGGCGTAACTGTACAAAAATTGTTAAAGTAGACTTTAACAAAAACAGCAGTTCAGATTATCCCTAATACAAAAAAGGTTTTCCAAAAAAGGTTTTATGATTTTCATACACAAATGTGATCATTAAGCCGCTTGCGTGAGTTAGCACTCCCTTTATGTCAGTAAGATTTTAAAGCACGAACTATTAAAGGATAAGGATATTTTATTTTTCAAAGAGGTTATATTCAAGAGATAAAACATTTTTCAAAATCATTAATGACCAGCATTATTTTAAAAATCTATGTAATATATCGAAAGAATTAAAACCTACGAAATATCTTTAAAATACTTCCTAGTCCTATTTTATAATCACGTACATTGAACTCTCACAGTAGAACTTCGATAAATAACTTTTCCATTTCCAGAAACATTTAGTTGCAAAACCATACCACAGTCATTTGCTGTTATTTTACCCAAGTCATAAACAAACTTGTATGTATTGTTTTGTGTTTCGGTTGAACTTTTAGCCTCGTATGTTCGTTCTGGAAGTTTTATAATACTAACAGGCTTCGGCTTCCCATATATTGTTGTTTCAAAAGCCAGTGTCTCACCTTCCTTAACGTAAAGCAACTCAGGGAAACTCAAGATCGTCGGGTCAGCTAAAATAAAAAAACACTTTACATACAAGGAAGCACTTTAAATCAATATATGAGGCACGAGCACTTCGTTTAAAAGAATGTTATTTTTAATATCAAATGCAAAAAATATGTATTTGTAAAACATCAAACCGTTAACATTAATTGATACTTCAGAGTCATTGCGCCCATAAGCGTTGTTAGGCTTTAAATAAAGGAACTGTACTCTTAAAATCACAGAATCATTGATATACAAACTAGCAATGGATAACTTATACTTAAAACCAGATACACTGCAAGAGACTCTATTTCCAAACACTCTTATAGCATATACTGTAAGGCTGAAACTATTGCCAGTATCCTGTGCAATTATCATATCATTAAATAAAAGTTTTAAGTAAACTAAATTTTCTCCTTCTTCATATGAGATAGCAGTTGTGATATCGACATTATCTCCTTCTTTTAAATCTACTTTGCTAACTGAGTTGTTAATTGATGCAGTTGTGGCTAAAGAAAAGGAAAACCCTCTTTAAAAATGTTAATTAACACAAAATACAACTATTAACTACACTTAATTGACAACGTAAATTTTTCATCTTAAAGCAAATAATTCGATTAAAGTCTTCATAAAAAATATTAACATATGAAATCAGTAGCCTTGAGAATAGGATGATTTAGGGCATCGTTACTCTTCCATCTTCGTTTCTATGTAAATGTTTAGTTTTATTCAATGTAAAATTTTAGTCTCTTCCACTGTGTTTTTGTTTCTATGATTACTTTATTCCTCCCTTGACTATCGCAATTCTCACCACCCCTGTCCCAGTCTTCCCCACTATATATTGGGTTGTCCGATAAGTTCTTGCCGTTGTATTGGGTTGTCCGATAAGTTCTTGCCGTTTTTTTAAATTAAAAAATTTGCGATCGAAATGAAATTTTTTATTATATTGTTTTGTTTTATTCAAAAGAGAATTTTTCGTTTTTGTTAATTTTCAGAGCATTTAAATGGAGTGTCAAGTCGACAAAAACGAGCATTTTCGACACCACCTTCTTTTTGCGTTTAACCGAGGTGCCAAAGCCACGGAAGCTGCTAGAGAGATTTGTGCTATATACGGAAAGGGTGCCATAGCTGAAAGAACTGCTCGATATTGGTTTGCAAAGTTCAAAAGTGACAATTTCGAACTCAAGGATGCATCTCGTTCCGGGCGACCAAGAGAGTTTGATGAAGAGCGTTTGAATCAACTTCTGCATGAAGACGCGCGTCAAACAACCAGAGAATTGGCAGAGCGTACAGGATCCAATAAATCAACAGTAGCAGAACGTCTCCACTCAATGGGAAAGATTCAAAAACTCGGAGCTTAGGTGCCGCACGTATTGAGCGAAAACAATAAAAATCAACGATCCACCATTGCTGCCAGTTTGCTTGCTCGTCATCTCTCAACTCATGGACATAAGCAAAGATTTCTTTATCGCATTGTCACTGGTGACGAAAAATGGTGTCTCTACATCAACATGAAGCAGCGCAAAGAATGGTTAAGCCCGAAACAACAAGCGACCCCGCGAGCGAAGCAAGCTCTTCATCCACGGAAGACAATGTTGTGTGTATGGTGGGACTGGGAAGGCATTATCTACTGGGAATTGCTTGATCGCAACCAAACAGTCAATGCGGAACATTATGTTCTACAGATGCAACGATTAAACAACACCGTCCAGCAAAAACGACCTGATAGGCAATATGGCGTTCTTCTGCAACACGACAATGCCCGTCCCCACATTGCCATTATGACCAAGAAGGCGATTCAAACGCTTGGTTGGGAAGTGCTGCCAAATCCTCCATACTCTCCAGACTTAGCGCCATCGGATTTCCACCTCTTCCGATCTCTTTCAAGCGCTTTGTAAGGCGTTTCGTTCAATAATGACGTCGAATTACGGGCGTGGTTAGAAGAATTTTTCGAATCGAGGCCGGGCGATTTCTACCGAAGAGGAATCGAAAAACTCGTTGAACGTTGGGAGCAAGTCGTAACAAACAACGGAGAATACATTACTGATTAAATTGTTGTTATTTTATGTTAAAAAATAAAGTTACATCAAATTTAGAAAAACGGCAAGAACTTATCGGACAACCCAATACAAAATGAATAATTTGCAGGTTATTTTAAAATAACATATACTTTTATGTTTAACTGATATTTAAAACAAAAAAAAAAAAAAGTTTTTCATATTTTTGGAGGAGTTTGGAAATATTTCTAGTAGCAAAAGGAGAAAATACAGCTTTTGTTTATATGAAAAATCCTTGCTCCCTCTGTCAAGACTTCTTGAAGTGTTTTATGTTTTGTTTTATTAGATCAATCTTTGAAAAAAATAGAAAAGCCTGTTTAGAACTTGTGTAAAATTGCAAAAACTGGATAATCAGTGATCAGTGGCGATGCTTATTTTGGTCTGATGGACTTCATATTATCTTAATTTTATTGCAGCCATAGTGTATCAACAAGTCTGCAAGGAACTTACGGATGATCAGTTTCTCCTTATTGCAAAATATGTTTTTTGAAATGGATTTATCAATTTTTAAATGATTGTATTACATTTGCCTGCTCAATCTTCCTACTGAAATCCTTTTGAAAATCCATGGAAGCAGTTTTATGAATTGGTACCATTTATATGAAGAAGTACATATCAGCTTCTAACAGCTAAAAATAGCTTGTAGTTAATTTACATGAGAAAAATAAAATGTTCGATTCAATATAAGACATTGACTAGAAATAATTAAATCAGTCTCGTTCACACCGTTTGACTTTGGCTTCCGGTTAGGTTTAAAGGCTATTTACCATAACAGAAAGCACCTCTACGAGTTCTACCAAATCTAGATATAAAGACCACCGGGTCGCAATATCTACAAATACAATATCGCAATATCAACAAATGCAATATCGCAGCCAGTTTACTGTATATCGAGCCGAAAAAAAAATCTTAGCATAAAGCTAAACACGACCCCAAACTCTTTCATAACATTTTCAAATGTACAGTCATTCCTACAGGCGCTTATTTTTTTAAATAAAATATTACTCTTTAACGTTAAAGTTTTTCAAATAAAAGATTACACATTAATGTTTAATGTTCTGACTTTCTTTTTCAGGATATGCGACTTAATAGTCCGATAAATATATCTGCATCTGAGAAGGAAAACTTTCTCAAATAATCATAGTTTTAAAGTATTTAAACGGCGTTAATATACTAGCTGTGCGTTCAAATGGTTTGAAAAAAATAAACCCATATCGACTGAAATCGGAACAAAGTTTACATTTGCATGTTTTCTAAAATTTCTATAGCTTTCTTAAAATTTTTTTTTATAAGAATATGTAATATAGATAAGATAAAAAAAAGATTTTAAAAAATTAGAAGTTTTCAAAAAATCATGTAGTCGATTAAAACTTACCAAAAGAGAGAAGAGCAAGGATTATTGTTACACAAGTAATTGACATTTTTCTTTGAACCTAAAAAAAAAGTTTATCACGAAAAAGATGTTATTAAATAAATTTAACAAAATTTTTTCACTTAGAATATTTATAACAAAATGTTATAGATAGATAGATAGATCTATATATAGATAGATCTATAGATATATATATATATATATATATATATATATATATATATATATATATATATATATATATATATATATATATATATATATATAGATAGATAGATAGATAGATAGATAGATAGATAGATAGATAGATAGATAGATAGATAGATAGATAGATAGATAGATAGATAGATTTATATATAGTCACATTTCTAAATATATATGTATATATATACAGTATTGGACAAAACATTTGCAACCAAATAATGCTAATTTAGTTTCTTTATATAAAAGTGCTGCATTTTTTTAATTTAGAGAAATAACTATGTAACTGTTTAGAGACAAAGTTCTTCAAGTTTTATTCATCACAAAGTTCATTATTTGTACACGAAAATTAATAAATTAATCAAAAGTATTAAAAATAGCTGATTTCCTTCTGGACAAAACAAGTGCAACTCGACAAAATGTTGACCAAGCTGTATTTCGCTATCAATATTTCGTGGCGAATCCTTTGTTGTCAATCACAGCCTTGGATCTTCGAGGCATAGATTCGATCAGGTGATCAATGAAACTTTGTGGAATCGCTGCCCAGGCCTTTTGGATTTGCTCAAACAGCTGATCCTTATTACGAACACCTTCACGATTAATTCTGCGGTTGACGATCTCCCACAGGTTCTCGATAGGGTTGAGATCCGGAGATTGACGGCCAATCCATCACATATAGGTGGTTGTCTTGAAACCACTGCTTGACTACTTTTGTAGTGTGTTTCGGATCGTTGTCTTGCTGAAAAATCCAATTTATTGGCATATTCCATTCACCATGAGGTAACATAACATATTTCAGGATATTTTTATACATGAAACGGTCCATTATTCCATCGTTTCGATGTATTGGACATAGACTGTTAGCAGAAAAACACCCCCAGACATCGCCTCCACCATGCTTCACGGTCTTATGACAGTAACGTAAATCGAGGCGTTTTCCGGCTGGTCGACGCATACGGCAAATGCCATCGCTCCCAATGATGTTGAACTTCGATTCATCACTGAACAGGACAGTTCGCCATTTCTGCACATTCCAGTCAATTTGAGATGTAGCAAACAGGAGTCTTTTCTTCTGGTTTTTTAGTGAAATTAGCGGTTTCTTTGCAGGGCGTCGAGAAAACAATCCGGCTTCAACACCACGTCGTCTAATTGTTCGGTCCGATACAGGCAGCTCTAATTGCTTATCTCGACTGATGATATCCAGGGATCCTTCAGACGAATCTGACGATCATAGAATCCTCTCTAGAAGTGGTGGAACGCGGTCTTCCACCTTTGTTATCTGCTGCCAACTTCCCCGTAGAACGATATTTGGAACATAGTCTTGATACGATCCATTTTTTCATCCATTTCTTTTTTATATGCGATATTTATCACAAATACTTTTTTTGTGACATTCCACGTAATCGCCAATAATTTTCTTTCTTAGCTCCAATCCAAGACTGTCGGGAGCCATTTTTGCACTTGAAGTCATAAAAATAATAAAAATAAATAATCACGCTTCTCAAGCTTACCGTGTTACATTTACCTTGTGATGATACAATCATGGTCTGTGGAACACAACGTCTTGGTTGGATGTGGACTGTATTGATGTAATGAAACACTTGTTGTTTTTCACTTCTTGTATTGATGTTCTTCGATAAAACACTTTGATAAAACTCACTTCGATAAACTGTCTTGATAATACTGACTGATTGACTTCCATATACTAACTGAATTACATGTCAATTTACATGTCTCTTACATAGTAAAATGAACCTGTGTGAACCTGTTCTGGAAGATTCTAGATGCTTCTTTTCGATGCTTCTTGAAGCTTCTGGATGCGTCTGGATGCTTCTAAATGTTTCTGGATATTTCTGGATGCTACTGGATGCTTCCAGATGCTTCTTCTGGAACTTTCTGGAAGCTTCTGCATGCTTCTGGAAACTTCTGGAAACTTCTGGATACTTTCTTTAATTATTAAAAAACTTCCGTGACGTTGAAAACGGACCAGACTAAAGAAAATAAAACAAACCAAAAAATATCTATCTATCTATCTATCTATCTATCTATATATATAGATATATAGATAGATAGATAGATAGATAGATAGATAGATAGATAGATAGATAGATAGATAGATAGATAGATATGTGACCAAAAAATTGTATATATATAGATGTGACCAAAAAACTGATTTAGTTAAAATCAAACCTTGCTTATGGCTCATTCAGCTTTTTAATTTTCCCTTAAAAAGGAATATGAAAAAATAAAAAGTAAACGTTTATATTATTCATTAAAAACAAATTTCAAATAATTTTTATAATGACATCAACAAAGTTATAAGATTTAAGAAAGAAATTGCAATACCTCATAAACATTTTGTTATTTTGTTTTAACCTTTCAAGACGAAGCGCAGAATTATTATTTGATTAAATCCGTTTAACGATTTGTTTTGCAAAAAATGACATTCTTTGCATATTTCATATTGATTACGTACTCTCATAATAATTTATGTTCAGATGACACTTTACAAGCGCTAATTGCTATTTTATGAACATGAGTATTTCATTCAGAAAAAGGTATATATTGAGCTTTTCTTTTAGTTGAAATATAGATTTAATATAAGGTTAAATACCGTTTTTAATATTTGAATATTCGATGTTGTTAACAAAACCAATCCACTTAAATTTTAATGCGACTTCTGTGTCAATTTAAACTGACACTAGCCGCAGGTGGCTACAGACTTTCAGACGGTTTATTCACATCAGAACAAAATGCATTTTCATCTGTTTGTGGTTGTTGAGTCGAACCTATTACTAAATTAAAGCAGCCTGGTATTTAGTTAAGTTACGGTTTCCACACCAGAGCTAATAAATAATTTTTGATTATTTTATTTTGCAGGTGATGCAAAATTTTTGCAGGTGATTTTTTAAGCATATCTGCATATAATGAGCCACAATCGCTATAAGACACATGTTATGAATGCTTTTGAGCGCTGAAATATCAATTGTACCCTCCATGAAACTCTGCACAGACACGAAGATCTGATGATGAGTGTGAGGCGTGTAGAGATCCAAACAGTCTCATTTGTTAACAAAATCTAAGAAGACCCGATGGAACTCGTCTTAGTGGAATGGAAGCCAGAAGGTGTAGAATCTACTGCAGAGGAAGGGGATGGAGAAGATAATTCAAAAGACACTGTAGAAGACAAAGAGGAACATGGTCCGCAGCCCAATAGAACTAAAAAACAATATTCTTAAAAGCCGTCTTGAATAAAATGCAACTTAAAGGAGGCCGTCAGAGAGGAAGAGCTTTCCAAAGTTTCCATATCCAAACCTACAGTGAAAACTATCGGTCATAAATTGAGTTGTTCATGACTCCAGTTTTAATGCAGAAAATATGCGATGAAAGTAAAGAACAGGCTGCTCAAAAAAGCCATGGCAATTTTGATCTGGTAATATGAATTGAAAAACTATGAACGATGTGCACAGTTCTATGGTGATGACTGCTATGTTTTACAATAAATTCAGTTCCATAGAGAGTAGGGGAAAGGTGCCTATGATGGCATAGCGCCTATGATGGCATACTGGTCATATTTTTAAAAATATTAGTTTTGGTGCATAAGTGATTAGACCAACATGTGTATATTAGTAATTCATTACTTCTGGTAAAAATTCACCCCTCCGTCATAAATAATGCTTTTGTAATCAACAGACATAAATTTTCGCATGTGGTGTTGTAGATTTAATGCCCTCATATATTTAGGATTACAATTTTACTATAGATCATACAGAAGTGAAATTTTCATTCATTTCATCTGAAAGCTTTGTACATTTATTAGAATACTTATTTTAATGCTTTGTGTAGAATAAGGTAGATACAGTTTGTTTTAATAAATATGGTGACTCTTTCCTATGATGGCATACCGAGGAGTTGCCATCATAGGAAAGTCTGCAAAATAAATTGAAAAAAATGCCTGAAATAAATTTTAATGCTAATAAAAAGGTGATCAGGCTAAGAACAAAGATGAAATACAAGAGTTTCAGAAACCAACACATTTGGAAATAAAATCTCCCCCATCAGAAGCTTCCATATGCATTGGATCTTCTGTTTCAACGAAAGGATAAGATCTGTTATACAAAAGTTGTGTCCGGTGCCTTTAGCAACCCCTAAAATTGAATTGAAAAGGGCACAAAAACGTGGAAAAACTGGACCTCTGAATACCACACCGGATATCCAAGAATTAAAAGATAAGGCAAAAGAAAAAGATAACAAAGAAAAGGAAAAATTTGTTAGAAAAACAAAAAGAAAGACGGCTGTTGAAGAAAAATGCTACAGTGCACAGTGGGCCAGAATTCACTTTTACTGGACAAAATTCGTAACTAATTTAATATTAGAGCTATATTCACTAAAATTAGTATGAGTACTAATATGATGTCTGTGCTTTTTATGAAGGTAATATTTTTTTATTTCGTTGCTATGGATACCTTTATTTTGCAACAACCTATTTGTTATCTGCAGATATTTTATAAGTGCTATATTCACTAAATTTTGGCATGAGTACCAATATGAGATCACACTTCTTACAAAAGTGATAATTTTTTAAATTTAGTTGCTATGGATACTTATATTGCTTAGTTACTGGATACTCTCCTTAGTTACAAAGTGGTAAATTGATATTTGAATATTTTATCGGATTTTTGACTCACCTATATTGAAAAACAATTGAGTATTTAGGTAAATAATGTTTTACGAATAATAAAAGCAAAAAATAGTGCAAGAAAACATTGTAAATTTTAAATTGCATCAAAATTTATAAAACATTAATATCGTTTGAACCTTCCTATCAATCATTGTAACTTCAATAATACAATTCACTTCAATAGAAGATTTGCAAACCTCTAATAAAATCATACTTAAACTTTCTATCTCACTTTTAATGTACTGATCTTCTTCAATCACAGAATCCTTGGATTCCATTTTGTAAGCAAATCTTATGGTTCTACAATAGGCTGTGGAGGACGACTTTTGATTTCTCCAAATAGGCCTATTCGTTGATGTTGTTAAATCCAGTCAAATCCAATGGTACTAGACAAGTAATAAATAATGATTCTTCACGCTTTAAATCTCTGTTAATGTCGGGTTATGATAAAACTTATTTATAAATGCTTTAGCCAGTAGCACCATCAAAACTAGCCTTACACGTTAGTGTCATTGTTTTTGTTGCTTTGTCGTTCAATATCAAGTGCCTTAGCACAGGTTCCCGAACTGCACAGATTCTTATCAAAGTATGAATTATTAAATCTTTTAAAGGAACTAAAGCTGAATAGTCCTCCACTGTTATTTTTGCAGGATAACATTTCAATTTTGCATCTCTGACATCATTGTAAGCAGGGTAGATGTTATATTCTTTCTCCAAGGCTCCACTTCTAATCAATTGATAGGAAGCTTTTGTCAGACTTGCATCATATATTAAAGCCAGTGCTTCGTCTGCTGAATATTTAGTTGCTTTATCTGTATTTGAAATACTTAAAATGTTCTTGGCAGCAATAACAATAGATTCATCTCTAAATTTTCTATTAGCAGCAAAAAATAATTCATTGGATGAATGAGATTCAATTAAACAAGATACACGCCGTTTTTTAGTTTTATTAGAACTATTATCAAATGCAACTGGTTTTCGACCACGACTACTTGCAGTTGGTTCATTGTCTTTTTTTCTGACAATTAAATATTCATTAAGCCAGTTCACAAACTTCTTTTCAAAATTTTTGACAGTATAGTTTGCAGATTTCCACTTTTTTTTTATACAAGTAAACAAATCGTTGAACAGCATGTCTAAAATCAACTTCTTTAAAATCAGCAAATTTTGGCTGAACAAATTTTGATATATCTTCATTAAT
This sequence comes from Hydra viridissima, assembly GCF_058129835.1. Taxonomy (NCBI): domain Eukaryota; kingdom Metazoa; phylum Cnidaria; class Hydrozoa; order Anthoathecata; family Hydridae; genus Hydra; species Hydra viridissima. Next base: position 13,583,572 of record NW_028324310.1, read on the forward strand.
ATTTTGTTTTGAAATACTAAGATTGTTTTTTTGGAGAAAATTATGAATGTCTAAGTTTAATAAAACCATATCTAAATAATTATTGTAACAAGTATTTTGTATTTAAAAGTTTAATGTTATAATATATATGCCGCCCGGACTACTAATACTTGTTATTAATTAAGTTACTACAAGTGTTAGTAATTAAAATTAAAAGTAATTAAATTACTGTTAGTGTTAGTAATTAAATTACTAACAACTTCCAAAAATATGTTGCTGCTATGCTATGCAAAGTAAGGTATCCATACTAACCAAAAAAAAATAATCTCATAAGAATTGTGAATCTCATTTTAATACATACCCCCAATATTGTGTACTTAGCGGAAGTAAAATACTTTTAAAACAACGTTAATGTAAAAATGAGTTGTTGCTATGCAAAATTTAGTACCATAGCATCTAAGTTAAAACGTATATAAAATCTGAACGGGGATTTAAGGGGACGAGCAATCAATTAAAACTCGATTGAAGCATTATATAGATCAAATAAATATAAGACAGCACATGGCAAATTGTGGTAATTATTAGTTATAGTGCGGCAAAAAAAAAATTTCTTAAGGAATTTTTTTTTTTTAATCTGTGATTTTCAAAGTATAACTGAGATAACATGCTTTGACAAATTTATTTCACACATTGGTTTTTTCTTATCTCTAAATACTCTAGAATAACATGTACTAATTTTTTTTTTCAAAAACGTAGATGTAATTGAAATATAACACAACGTTGATATCACCGTTAATTACTTATTTAAAATTTTTTTTTTTTTTTTTTTTAATTTCAATATTCAAATGCTTAAAGTCCTGGTAACTAAGGGATTTAATATAAATAAGTTATCAATAAATTTCTCCTAATATATATAGATACTAAAACTTAATAAGTTTTCAAGATTAGATAACTAAAATTTTTCCCATTTTGTCCACCTACTGGCCCACTGTGCAGTGAGGAGATTAAAGGAAGAAATAATAAAATGAATTTCGAATCTGATACAGCATTTTTGTATTGTTATGAACTTTATACGCTGTCTTGCTCTAAAGAACCATGGATTTGTTGTCATAAACGCAGATCTTGGTGTCATTTTTTATGTGCAGGCATTAATAGAAGTAGAAAAAAATTTATATGTGAACTATGCTTATAGACCAAATATTTAATATCAACTTTGTTTTTTTGATAAGTTGTGTTTCAATTAATAAAAAACAAAAAAAGTTCTTCTTTGTCTATTTTATTTAAAGTGTGCCATCATAGGAGCAGTTAGTTGCCTATGATGGCATACTTGTATTTTTTTTTAATGGTATAAACTTATAAAAAAGCAAAATAGTAAAAATTCTGAGGTTCATTATTATTTTGCATGCTAAAGGGAATACACCCATGTCAAAATTTATTTTTTAAGTTTTCAGGTAATGACTCAGAAAAACGGTAAAGTTAAGTATGCCATCATAGGCACCTTTCCCCTAATATGTATTTTGCAAAAAATTTATGTTTGATTTTGACCCCGAGAAGATTATCAGAATAAATGCAAGCATGGTCCCGTAATACGGAAATCACTGTGCAAAGCAAAACAGCCATAATAAACATATAACGTTCGGGTTGGTAACGAAGTGGGTGACAGTAACTTGTTTGGGATACGTAACACCAAACCACGCCCGTTGCGCTTATTAGTGGACAGAGGTATTGCCACCACTGACACTCATCGTTGCAACCAAAGTGAAAGTGTAATAATAAAAAGCATCAAAGCAATCAACAAGCTACCTCGCGGCTCTCATGACGTCACCTTGGATTAATAGACTAAAGTATGTAAGGTACGATTGCACGGCAGGAAGATTGTGACAGTAGCATCAACTTACGCCGGTGTCGCAAAGCTTAAAGAAAAAGATATCCCCATCATCTTGGATCAAAAATAAAATTGTAGGCATTGACTGGTTGAGAAGTTTCATGAAAAGACAGGCAGAGTTATCTCAACAAACATCTGACGCAACTAACTTTGCTCGATCAACTGCTGTTAACAAATTATAGGTGAGTTTTTTCAAAATCCTTAAACAGTAAGAAATTGATATAAACGAAAGCCTAACTGTATATAAAATTTTGACGAAACTAGTTTAACAGCCGTACAAAAGCCAGTAAAAGTTTTAGCAGGTAGAATTTGTAAACGAGTTGGAAGAATCAAATGTGACTGCATGTTGTACTTCTCATGTAATTGGAAACTCTATTCCTCCACTATTTATTTTTTCTAGGGTAACATTTCATGATTTGATGATAAAAGAAGGTCCTCCTGGATGTCAGTGATATGTTAGTTCTAAATATAATTTCTTTTTCCCTTTTTATTCAGTTCTTTTAGCATTGATGAAATTTCTTATTTTTGTTTTACTTACAAAAGACTTCCTATTTCAGTTTTAAACTTCTCATGAAACTAGTTTCAGTTCAGTTCTTATGAATTCGATAATTTTACTTCTTATTTCAGTTACTAATTCAATTAAGTTTTTACCTCTATCAAATTTTAGAGCTATTAGTTGTCCTAATGGCATATTTTTTTGAAAAGATTCAAGTGTATTCTTGAAGTGTATGAGTTTAGATAACTTGTAATAACTGAATTCATTTTTAAAAAAATCTTTTGACCCATGCGGGCCCTCAGAAAAAAGTTTGCAAACTTACCCCAGGGTTGCGTAAGTTGGTACAAACTATAAAAAGCAATAAAAAAAGATTATTAACGTATTAGTGAGTAAATATTTATAAAATTTACTTAATATTTCTATGAGCTGGTAGAAATTATTAGTTCGAATATGAAGCAAAACAATAACCCACCTTTGTTCCAGGTAACAAAATCTCCTAAAAAATTTTTTTTGTAAAAGATAAATTAAAAAGGTTTGTTTTTGTAGAAAATAAATTTAAAAAGATTTTTTTTGTAAAAAATCTATTTTTTTAATATTGTTAAAAATAAATATAAAAAAAAAATTGATTTTTTTAAAATTTTTTTTTTTTCCAATTGACTCCGGGAAAATTTTGCCAACTATCCCTAAAAGCCTTTTTTTCAAAAACGAACTCTAAAGATCCAAAAAAATGGCAACTATTGAAAAAAAACCTGATGATAATAGTAAATCATTATTTACGATAGCTTTTCCATAAGATCCACTATTTTCTTCGTAAAGTAAGAAGAAAGCGATGTTCTAAAAGTTACCTTTTTGCCCAAAAAACACATATATCACAATATCTCTTATGTATGTGCGCAAATCCCGGAATACTACAGTGAAAGATGAAATGGTCAATTAGGAAGGTTCCCTGAGATTTCTTAGACTTTTTGATAAAAGACTGCAGAGAAATGCAATTCGTCAGCTTAACCCTGCTGCCAACTAGCCCCGATCTCCCCTATCATTATTTCAAGAAATGATGTAATACACATTTTTCAAGATAACAATTTAAACAATTACTTAACTTAACATTAAACAATCTAAATATGTATAGAAATACGTCATAAAATACGTCATTCAATGATTCAATTGAGTTATAATAAGATTTTTTTTTTGAAATTGAAAGAAAATATCTGGTTGAATTATAATCGCAAGTTTTTGTTCAGTTTCATAAAAATTCTCATCTCTAATGATTTTTTTCATTCGATTGCGGCGACCAACAGTTAAAATTTCACAAAGTAAAAAAATCTTTTCTACAAACGCCTGTGATGCTGGTGCGGACAATAAATGTTCACCCATAATTGTAATCTTGTTATACATGCTTTTGTTTTGTTTGCAAAAGAGCAAGCCGTTACTTGGCAGCGCTGGTAATTCTGGCTCTACTCCACAAATACTTGTTATATACATCTTTGCTCCTTGGAGCAAGGTGCCTATTTCCGAAGACAGCAACAGTTGGATCTAACAAACATGCAGCAGACGGAAGAGGATTAAACGTAGCTGAGTCCAACTGCAGAGTTGATTGAAACCGTTGACGTAGATCTCCTAGAAGATTCGCTTTCAAAGACTTGTTTGTAGGAAATTCTTGTAGATAGCATTCCAAGTTGAGTATAGATAGTAGAAAGAGATTGGGCATCGGTCTGAAGTATATCTGTTTGTACTGTGAAGGGTTCCAAAATTGAAGAAATGTTTTGAAGACGAACCCATTTACTTGCTTTGAATGCGTCATATCCTAAATTAAAGTAAACCATCTGAAATGAAAACTTACTAATAACAATTGTTACAACAAATAATTGTCATTGAGGTAGGTCTTTTTATTCCATGCCGCTATGATGTGATATGAAAAACAGGATAAAGTCTTTCCTTGTTCCAAACGCAATTTTTTAAATTTAATAAATATCCGAAAATTATTTATATACACTAGTAACTTAAATTATTATAAGTACTGATTTCTGTAAGATCTTCATTCACCGGTTTCATTATTTTTAACAGTCGGTCAATCATCTGATATGTGTGGTTCTATCTTGAAGTGCAGTCAGTTATCACAGACTTCCCACACTTTTCAATAAGTTTCTCAATTGTTACACTTGATTTCCCAATTCTTGATACAGCTCGTCTCGTTTCTAACATGGTTGCACTACAATGTTCATAAACTGGTTTTATGAGAAGCTGAAGTGTGTGAGCTATACAGGGCGTTCGACAATATGAAATATGATCTGGCAGAGTATATCAGTTTGTTATGACTGAGACTGAATCCTTCCTCATCAGTTTCATGTTCAGACTCGTCCGATTCAAACCTGTAAGACTCAGATTTCTTGGCTGCATGCACTTCTTGTAAAAAGCCTGTTTGCTTTAACCATATTAGTCCCATTTTCTGAAACAATCAACATAACTTGATTTTCTTTAATACTCCCTGGTCAAGACATTTCTTTAAACATTCGGCAAGCATCTCACCCGTGTGGGGATATTGGAGTTATATCAAATTTAGAAAAGCATTTCATGTTTTATCAATGTTAGTGTCATAAAAACAAGCAGATATTCCAAGGAACGATGTTATGAGACCCTTCTTTGTCCAACCACAAAGAGAAATTGCTACTTTGCGTGTACGATTCAAGTCTTTCAGTTTGGCAGATTGTAGAAGAAAACGTTCGTTTATCCGCTTGTTCAGTGTTGCAGACCCCGCAATAAAAGATTTAAATCAGTTAGAATTTAATGCATATCAGTTTGTGTTGTTAGTTACTATAGTATTACATTAATGATACTATAATCACAGATAAACATTTAAAAATTGTTTAGCTTGGAATAAATTTAAAACAATAATTTAAAAATTTATTTGTGTTGACTATTACCTGGCAATTTAAATTTTAGGTCAAATGTTTTTATCATTTTTAGAAACAACGACTGATCTAGATACCAGCTACCCGATGGCATCTAGCAATGCCATTGGGTAGCTGGTATTGACAATTACTTCAATAACGCAATCCTGATGCACTTGGTATTCACTTGATTCAATTGGCCAGGCGGTGATTCGGTGTTCAAAGCACTTTTTTATTGTCTAGGTCTTTGTCTTTCCACTATTTCGGGAAGATATAGAATTAATTTCATCAACTTTACGTTTCAAAAATATTTTTTCTGCATTTTCTTTTTTTCTTTTCATCCGTGTAACATTTGTGTGTGTCTTAATATATTCTCATAATATGCGTTACCAAGTTACTGGAATTTTTTCCAGTAAGAGTTATTCTTGTCCTGTACAAGACATATGGATTTGTCGGTTTTTTCATCTTAAATGAAGAATTTTCATACAGAACTGTCACGTTTCCTACAGCCAACAACCTTGATTAATTCATTATTTTGTTGGGGATTGATTTGCAACTTTTAAGAATCTTTCGATAGTTAAATCAATTTATAACATAAGATTGAACGTGATGAATTTATACCTAACGTAATGACAATCACCTGACCAATTTTGTGGTCCAATGACACATTCTATGATTATTCCTAACATCATCCCCAGCAAGCACACAACGTTGAAATAACGTTGATCGATGTTGATCAACGTTATTTCAACGTTGTTTCAAAGTTGTGTGCTTGTTGGGTCGTTGTGGTCAAACATGTGCGCCAACATTAAAGTAAGTGTGTAAAATTTATAAATTAATTGTAAAAAAAAAAAAATTATTTTATTAATTTTTTTTTTAATATTCAACAACTTTCGTTCGGTAATAACTCCTAATTCTATTCCTATTTTCGTTTTTGATGCTGATATTCAATTCTATTTCAGTTTTCGCTTTTCAGATAATTCTTAATTTTAGTTTTTATTCACATTGGGAAGATCAATTATTCTTACTTCTAATTTTACTTCACATTAATGAAAGTATCACTGCTGGATGTGTCGTATTCACGAATCCTTCTCGTTGAATGAATTTAGACATTTTTATAGGATAAATTAAACATTTTGCAATTTAACACGGATTATAATAATAAGGGCAGCCATAAATTTTAGCCATCTGATAGAATTGATCTTAACTGATATTTTAGTCAGAAATGAAATTCGCTTGTGTAAAGAAAAGAAAACTCTGAAGCAAACTTAATAACAAAAGAAAATCGTCACAAAAAGAAAAGAAAAAGAGGGAAACTAAAGACTTAGAATAAAAAACAATGTAAACTACGAGCTGCTTCACAGCTTGACTTTGACAAATAACGATAATATAAAAGAAAATTTACAGTTCAATATTTCATGCTTAACAAAAATCATCCTTACGAATTTTTGGTCATTCTTTTAATTCAATGCTATAGTTTAAAATATACTGTTCTATTTGTGTTCTGTAATTCTGTAATTTTTAATCTATTTCCGGTTCTTCACATTTTAGACAATACTGCTGAGCCAATCAATGCTCCCTCTTCTCCACTACATCAATATTCTACTGTAAGAAGTGCATTATTGGGGTGTAACATGGTTGCTTCATTTCTCTGCAAATAACTTATTCGTGTTTTTTCAATGAGTTATTGTCTTTGTAACTTAGCATTAATGTGGTATAATTGAGTTGTTTTATATCAGTTAACATTACCATCTGGTTCCTTGTTTCAAAGTTTGATTTTTCTTAATATCAGAGCCAAAATTAACGCTTGAGATAACCTTTACACTCCTGCTAGCGTCAGTTGAAACTGGCACCTCTATTTTACTCTTTATTCACGTAAGTATATAAAAAAATTTTGAAACAGTTGATGAATGTTGTTCATTTGGACCTAATTCATATCAATTAAGGGTAAAAGAAAAAAATTTAAAAGTTATGGATTTATATGAGTTAACGTATATTATATTTATCAAATTATGTTTCAACTATTTATTTTTGTGATAAGACTATGTTGTGCTCTAGAAACAAAGAGAAAAGAACTTACTTTCTTTATTCTTAATTTGTTTCAAATTTTTCAATTGGAAAGATATTTTAAGTAAAAAAAAAACTTTTAAAAATAACTCTTTACACAACAAAACTGCACGAAAGAATTATATTGTGAAAAATCACAAGAAATTTCAGTAAGCAGTAATAAATATTGTGAAAAGTCACAAGAAATATATTGTGAAAAATCACAAGAAATGTCAGTAAGCAATAATAAAGCTCTTTTTACTAAGAGAGTAAAAATTGTAAGAAGCATGTTTTCTTTTTTCAATATGAATGATTTTCAAATGAGTACGGCAGAGTGACTCACCTATGAACAAAAGTCTTTTAAACTGAGATTTTTTGCTATGCTAAAATTTTTCTGAAAAAAATATGAAATTCAAGCTTGTAAAATGTACCAATTTCACAGCGAAATAGTGAAGCAAATTTCTTATTTTTAAAATTGAATAAAATACATTTTTTGATAATAACGAATCAAATGTATTTCGTCGCGATTTAACTAAAATATTTCTATGTTAAAGTGAGCTGCAAAATGTACTTTTTACATCATCAAAGTAAATTTATACAAATTTCATATACATTGTTAAATTCACAAATAATAGAAATTTTCGTTTTTAAAATGTCAATAATTCCAGTTACGTCAGTAACGAAAAAAAATAAGACATCAATTATTACATTTACAAAACTTAAAGTTTTTTTGTAAGTTAGATGTCTTTTTTAAAAAAATTTTTTATTGTGTTTTTCTTTCAATACTGTCAAAAGCTAATCAGTATTTGTCACTACTGAAGAAATGAAGCTAACATAAAAGAGACTTGCTCATAGACTTTTAATAGCAGCCATTATTACTGGGACAAGAAGTTTCCATAAATAAACACCTTCATCTACTTCAAACATAAAGATGAAAGGTTCATCTGAGGATGATAACTTTACTCTAACATTTGATTTTCTTAATAACAAAAAATATATATATATATCGTTCAGATTGACAAACATAAAATTTCACAATATCGATTGTGCAAATATGATGAACTTTAATGTCTTCGTAATGGTTTCCGAAAATGAAAAAGAAAATAGTGATTTCATCATAAAGTTTATGCTTTCCGATTTTTCCAGATATATAAACTATATTTTCAAAACGTAAACTTTAAAAAACCGTAGAGATTTGTTTGACTATTTTAAAATTAAAAAACGACGATCAAAATTTTGAGTTTACTTTCTCTCTTTCTTTAGATTCACTAGGCTCAAAAATGATAAGAATTTATTCCACTTTAACTGTAATTGTTCAGGAAAAGTTACCAATAAAATATTCATAATTGAGAAAAAGGGCCAAAAAAATGGCATTTTAAGTCTAAAGTTAAAAATAGGTTATCTTTATAATGTTTCAAAATACCAGTCATTTATATGAAGATGGTTTAGCTTCTCTTCTTTCATTTTAAAAAAAATTCAAGTCCATGATATTTTGGCAACTCCATGAATTAGTGAAAGTGTAACCAAAGGAGAAAAAAAAAAAACAGAAAATTTGTCTCTATCATTTTAAAATTAAAATGACAGTCAAAAAATTATATTTGTGTTGTTTTCTGAACATATTTGGGTTCTTCGCCCTTAAATATAGTAAAGTACTATACAAGTCATTATCGTCAGAATTTTTTTATTCAAGTTTCTGTTTTCGAAAGTTATTAGCAAAATAATAGAACATTAATTAGTTGTAATGTATAGAGAACTTTCAATTCCATTTAGGTTGAAATTTTTTCACCAACAGTTTTCTAATCATTTTATTTTATTTTATTTTTTTTTTTTTTGTTATTTGTAATATTTTGAATCTCGAAAAAACGATTCTGTTTTATTCCCGCTTTCTTTAAAAAAAATCATAATTGACAATCCAAAAGGGTTGATTGCGTTTCTTAATTTCGGCGACATCCATATTTTCTGCGGCATTTACTTATTATGATGCTGTCCTTAATTCGACATTTTGTGAAAAAACTTTGGATAAGGAACATAACAAGTTTTCTTTTGACTTTTCTGAAAAATTCAGTTTTTTTAAAAATTCCAGTTGTTAACACAAAATCGGAGTCAATAAGAGTAAACCTTTTGAAATTTTTTTTAAAACTCCTTCAGGCTGGAAAATATGCTCTTTTTTTTGTACTTTGGTATATTGTCTGAAGTCTTAATTACAACTGAAAATTAAATTCTTTAAATTTTTAAAGTTAAATTTTTTGGTAGTACACAAAGTTAAATAAAATACTAAAGTCTAATATTGGCACTGAAAAAACTGAATTTTCTTCATTTTGCGGTATTTTTTTTTTTTTAGTATATAAATACAATTTAGAGAAAACTTTATGTATATCTTCCTTCAACGATCTGATTTATTAGTTCATCAAAAATTTAAAGTAATACTTTCTGCATGGCCCTTTTAATGTTAAATCAATAATCTTAAGAGCTCACGATGAAATCTCGACTAACATCTACAAAAAAAAACTGATTTAAAGGAAAATTGGCTGGTATTGTTTACGCTTTAATTTTTTCTTTCATGATTTTATTGAATATTAAAATGTCCTACTTGTTATTCAAAAATTTTAATAAGATCTTCACGTTTGAAAATGATAGTTACTGACGTAGCACAACTTTTAGTATCAAGTTTTGTATGAGTTTCATTTTTTTTTTTTTTTTTTTTAAAAAAAAAAAGTAATAATGAAGTTTTAATAGTCTAAGTAAATACTTTATTTAAAATTTGGAAAAAATGTAACTTTTGTAAATGTAATTATTGATTTCTTATTTATATTTCGTTACTAACGTAACTGGAATTTTTGAATTTTAAAAAGAAAATTTCTATTATGCATTTTTGCTGAAAAATCCATTTAATAATGTATATGAAATTTGTATGCATATACTTTGATGATGTAAAGAGTACATTTTGCAGCTCACTTTAACAAAGAAATGTTTTAGTTAAATCGCGACGAAATATATTTGATTCGTCATTATCAAAAAATGTATTTTATTCAATTTTAAAAATAAGAAATTTGCCTAACTTTAGCGCTGTGATAATGGTAAATTGTACAAGTTTAAATTACAGTTAAGACCAATTTTAGGACTTCTCGGTTAGTTTGTAAATCCACAGCCAAAAACTATTAGAAAATTATTTGAAAAATTATATTTTTTTAAACTTGCCGCGGAAGCCACCATATTGCCATTTACTTAAAAAAATGACTAAAGTTAATTCAAGAAATAAATGCGTTTCTTTTTGTGTTCAAATGTTTCCCTTTGCTTTGTTAAGATTCTCCCGCAATGTATCCGTTTAGAAAAACGGTTAAGTATTTTATATGTAAGCACTGACTCAGAATAAATGAATGCAGTTCCAGTATTTTGAATAACTAGGTGCCAAATGTACTAAAAAAAACTATTAGTACTGATTCTATACCAAAATGTAAAAAAGTTATGAGGTTCGATGTGTTCAAAAAACAAGTTTCGCTTTCTTTTATTTTTTAAATATGAAGTTTTAGTTTAAAACATTTATGCGACTTTTGATCAAAAGCCAACAAAATGAACTTTATAATTTTTTAAAGTTAAATGTGTATTCAGAATTTTTTCATTTTTTACGCGCTTAAGTTGCGTTTAACTGTGTACCATCTTTTGCATCTGTCATAAAGTAAAGTTAATAGAGTGTAGAAAACCAATTGTGAAAAAAAACTTGTTCTATTCTAGAAAACATAGGAATGTTTCACAATCTTTGTAAAAATGCTTCACGTTTTATAAAGAGACGCTGTTGCCAAAGTGAAAAAAACAAAGGCTAAAGCTTGGCGATGTATTTAAATGTTTTCTTTATGCACCAGACTTTTGAGTTTGGTGTAAAAAAATTTTCCCAATAAGGCCTACTTAATGATGCCAGAATTGGATAAACCTGTGTTGAGCTGAACTTTAAGTCACCAGCAGAAATTCTTGGTTCTCAGAGAAGTTTTTCGAGCTCTCGAAATTTCTACAACTAAATATAAAAAGAATAAATAAAACAAAATACATACATAGCATTATTATTAGGGGTCGTCGAGCCTTTCTTTGTAAAATCTTGATAGTTCCTCCAATTCCAGGGAGGAATTATCAAGATTTCTAGCATCGTAAACACTAATGCTCATATGATATATTTGGAAATCTAGCATCGCAATCACAGATGATCATATGATATATTTGGAGGATTTTTTCTCGTTAAGTTTCTGTAAAATGCCTTCTGCATTTTTTCATGCACAAAATGCAGACAATATTGCTTTAATCATCATAAGACCAACCTTGGTTTGATATTTTGAAATCCTTTACCACTTCCCGATGTTCAGAAAGTTTTGACCTCCAATGTTAACAAAACTTTTTGTAGTATTTGAATATGATTATGACACGAAGTTACCATTTACACATTTTGAAACTTTTTTTATCAATATTTTGGAAAACTAATTAAAAAATGTTTAAATAAGTACTTTTATGAAGTAGGGAAGACCAGGGCTAGTTGGCTACAGGGTTAAGTTGACACACTGCGTTTAACTTTAAAATTTTCGACCAGAAATTTTCAAAATTTATATGGAACCTTCCTACTTAACTAACTCATCTTTCAATGTAGTATCAGGGATATAAGCGCACGCGCATAGAAGTTATAGCGATTTTTGTGTCTTTTAACTTATTTTATAACTTTTGTAACTATATTACTTTTTCAATTAGCATTAGCTAGAAGTAAACTCAAATAGATGTAGGTTCACTCTAACCAGTCAAATACTGTATGGTTCACTCTAACCAGTCACGTTTTGTGTTTCTCAATATTTAGCGTTTTGGGGATTTATAAGCCATTTTGCGAGCAAAAAGATTTTGGGTTAGTTGGCACAATGATCGTGGGGGGGGGGGGGAGGGGAGGAGGGCTAGTTGGCAACACGTGCCACTTTTCTCATTAGCCGTAAATTCACTCAAATTATGTAACACTACAGATTTACAGACTTGAAAGTTCTCAAAATGTCACAAAAAATGTTGTGATGCTATTTTTATGGAAGGAAAGTCTATTCTATCGACTTAAGGGCAATAAAAGTTAAAGTTAAAAAATATTGTAAGAAATCATCAAGAGCTTTCATGAAACGATCTGATTGAAATACACGTTTTATGTTGCTGATCTGGTCCCTTTTCATATGGTGTACCAACTTACTCTGAGAGTATAAGCTACTTACCCCGGGCCGGGGTAAGTTGGCGCATGTTTTTTTCTTTTAGCCAACAAGCTCCAACCTCCTATATGAATTTATTCAAAAAAAACTTCATAAAGTTATAATTCTTTTTTTTTTTAAGTATAAAAATAACAATTAGTAATTTTCATAAAGTTGAAGGAAAAAAATTATAATAATATAATCTTTGCTTTGAAAAGATATCTTAGCCTTTTTAACAGGAGAATTATTGTGAATTTCAAATGCTGTGTTAAGTACAATAAGGAAAAAAAACAAAAAGTCAGTTTTTTTTCTCTATTGTTTTAGTTAGATTTAAATTTTTTAATTTTTTAAAAACTGAAATGTTTGAAATTTAACTTTTTATAGGTGAATTCCTTAGGTCATGCATTTAAAAATTTTCCATTTTCCTTTTTAGCTTTTAAATAGTAGTTAATAAATGCTGCAAAATTTATATTTGATATTTCTTGAATATTTTTACTTTTTTTTTTCTCGCCCGCTCTTCAAAGGGGAGGCAAGCTCTGGGTCGACGTGCTACTGTGTCTTCCCTGGAGAGGAGTGGGCAGTCTGCAAGGTAATTCTTAGAAGACTTAAAACACTACAATACCCAAAGTTTATTACAACTTTCATTCTGTAAAATACAAATAATTTTCAAATTGTATTGGATAAATCGAATTGACCAATCAATGAAATGCAAGAATACAGCTACCGCGAAGTAACAGTAATGTTAAAGAGATAACAGCGAAACTTAACCGCTACTAATAGATGGTATGTTCATCTTCTGAATTATGAAATCAACTATAAATCAAAATAGTAAACTTCAAGCAAACCAGAAGGTTAGTACTCGTAAAAATTTAAAAACTTACTTGAATTACCTATAACTTAAAGTATACTATCTATATAACAGCTAGCAATATTCAGATATCAAGGTAATTCAAAAAAAAAATATTGCTATGAAGCAAAATAGTGGCAGTAACTATGGCTTTGAAATGAAATATCTTAGCTGAAATTTGATCATATTTGTTAAAAAAAGAAATCTCCAAAATAACTTTAATCTAAGAATATCTTTTTCTAATTAGTAGTCTGGGTTGGTAAAATGAATAGATATTTACAACTGACTTTTTATCATTAATGTTAACTGTAATCTCTTTCTATTGTTTTTTACTTATGGTGGTTTTAGGAATCAACAATGTTCACCAGAAGCAAAAATCAACAGCGCACTATCTCAAAGCAACAACCTGCTAAAAGGAGTGTCTCAGATATTTCTCCAAACAAAGTCCATGAAACTCGAAAAAGAACAGCATTTGGTGACATAACAAATGTAAAAAAATTTAATGTACTCTGTTTGTAATATGATACCACTGGTATAATTTAGAGATAATTATTTCTCACTAAATTGACAGAATATCAGTTTCCTGTAAATTTAGTTCCACTCCAGCGTTATCCTCTTTCCTCTTATTTTAAGTAAATTTTCTATAAAATTGTTGACAAGTATTACTTAAGCTGTTGGTATTGGTTTCTCATAATCTAGGTTTAGTAGTTATATGTAGCAATATAAGTTTAAAATTTACTATTAAACAAAAAATGTGAGCAAAAAGTAGTTTTACATTAGTGGTTTAATGTTTTTCTATATGCAGCTTTTAATGAGTTGATTTTGTTGCTGTCGCTATGAATACACAGTTGGTTGAGTTGTTTGAATAAATACAGCCCCTAAAATTTTAAACAATAGTAATAAATATTCATAATCAAAACTGAAGCTTAGGGATTGTGAATCTCTGATTGAAACCCTGTTTAATGTAGAGTTAGTTTTCCAATATTACTTTGTGTTATGTTAATATTTTAAGTTTAGGAGTTGATTTTTCCTAATTTTTTAATTTAAAAAATGCATATTTTATATAAGTTGCAATATCAAAGTTAATGTAGCTCTCTATATCTTAGTCCTTTTATGACATTTATTAGTGCTGTTGTTAATTTGCTGTTCAAAAAATATTAGCTTAGTTTAGTCCCTTTTTTTTATGATTACATTATATATTATGCAATTTATTTTTTAAACTCTTTTGAATGCTTTTTTTTAGGCTATACAAGCGCACACTCAGAGATTGAGTTTAGCAAGAAAGAGGAATAAAAGCATGGATACTTCTAAACCACCTCAAAAGGGGAAAGTCAGACTGTCATCAATAACCACAAGAAATCGTTCCAAAAATACAGTCACAAAACCACAATTAGTAGAAAAGAATGAATCTGAAATTTCATTACCATTCCTTTTATCTGAACATTTCTCTTCTACCAATGAAAATAGTTCTATAAAAATGGATCAGTCATTTTCAAATGATAAGTTAATTCAATTTGAATACCTAGGACAAAATGTAGAATCAGTTGAACAAATGAATGTTTCTAGTGTTAGTAGTACAAGTAGTTCCTCAGGGAAAGTTAGACCTGTTCCAATAATTCCTGCTGCTATTTTACAAAAAGTAGAAGAAGATCTTCGTTCCCCTGTAGGTTAAATGCTGTATAAACAATTGATATAATTGTTTAAAGTAAAAAAGTTTTCTTTTTTTTTTTTTTTTTTTTTTTTTATTATTTATTACTGGTATAAATCTTTTTTTATCAATTCATGTTTTCATGAACTTTACTTAAAAGCTTTTGACATGATAATGATTCAGTTTGTTTATTCTAGCATTTAGTTACAATAAAAATTGTTCCTCTATCTCTGCTCCATTTGACTTTTTTTTTTAGTTAAGCATGAATAAATATTTTAATATTTCTTTAGATAAACAAATATCCTGATGGACTTCGCCCATATGATACAGAACTTCGTGATCCTTTTTTAGTAGCAGAATATGCTGAAAGTATTTTTAGAAACATGAAAAAACGTGAGGTATTTATGATTGTTTTTTACTGTAGCCAAATGCTAATATGGCTACGGTATATATTAGTATATACAGTATATTTTATTTTAAAAGTATATTTTCAAAAATTGATTTTTGAAAAATATACTTTTAGTAATTATGATAAGAATTATTTGAAAAGTTTTGTTTGATGTTTTTGTTTATTATTATCTTCACACTTCAATTTTGTAAAGTATATACTTGCATGAATAAACTTTTAGCATGTACTCATGTAAGAAAAAAATAAATCACCAGCTAAGGTAGTTTAAAAAGAAATTAAGTTCACATCTATGATTGTGAAGCTAATGTGAATTACTTTTTCATGTAAAAGGTACTTAACAAACTAAACAACAAGAAATCTAAATTTCTTTTCTTCTTAAAGGAAGTTTACACCTTGGCATTGACACCCATGTTTTAAATACTTGCCAAGTACTTAAAGAATTTACTTTATTGACATTCTGCATTGATTAATATTTTTCCTTATACCAAAGCATTTCAATAAGACACCAATGTTCCAAGACACTGCTTTTCTGAATTATTTTCAGAATGGAAATAAGTCAGAACAAGAAACAAATGTTCTTAGTGTAGTATGAAGTTAGAATGGAATGAAGTAAGAACAGGAACAAGTCAGAATATAAAGACATTACTACATTTAAAACAAATCAGAGAAGATTTTCTAATTAAAACAGTTTTAATAAACCCAGTTCATAATGTAAAAAAAATATAGTTCAAAACTTTTATTTCACAGTTTTAATTAAGCATCAGGATTTTATCTTTCTATTAACAATGAATGATGATGAATTAAGTTCAAAGTTCATATCAGACATTGGAAATAAATCAAGTTTAAACTTTTTTTTTTTTTTTTTTTTGTATTTAGATATATAAAAATTATAAAATTCTATTTTAAAATTTAAAAAATCTTTTCTGATTCGAATGCATTAAGAGTTATATTTTAATAAACTTCCAAATACTAAGTTTGTTTTAAAAGGCTGATATTGAGATTTTTACTTTATTTATGGAAATTATGATTTTTTTTGATGCTGTGAAAGGTTTAAAAAATGAGAGGGCTCTAAATTTTAAATGGTTATATCGTTTGAGCTCCAAAAAAGATTTAGATGAAATTTGGAATCTATTTATGATTCTTGATCCAAATATAAGATACACAATTTTTTTTTAAAAAAAAAAAAATTTCCCCAAACTATTAGGTTATTGGGGCATTTTTAAAGGGTACTTTTGTTCTAGTTCTCAAATCACCTACCATGTGCCTCAAATTAAGGTGAAGAATGAGCCAAGAAAATGTCAGCTACTTCTGTACTGTTAGTTGCCTAGGGCAGGACACTAGAAGTAGCTATAAACTGAATCTTTCTGAATTCACCTGTAAAGAAGATTCTGTTAGAAAAAAGGAATTCATTTTACTCAGAATGGTGTCAAGAAGTTGATTTTGGTGTTTGTCATCCTTGCAAAAAGAAAGCAATTCAAAAACTTCTGTGCTTTAACTATTTCTGAAGATCCCAAGGTTGCTAACAAAATTGTTTTTCATATGTTAAAAGAAATATCTGTTGGTGGTTGTAACATCTACATAAAACTTGCAACAGGAGGAAAGGCTCTTCCTGTCAAAGTGTCCAGAGCTAAATCACTTTAAATGCAGATAAAAACTGGAGCTATCTTGACCATAGAGATCAACCAGAATCTTCCAGGTTGTGTGGTGTAAGGAGTAATGAAAGAGATAAACAAGGATTTTGGTAGAACAGGGAAAACCTGTTTCTAACAACTATGCAGATGTTATAAACAGGTCTTATTACTTGGATAGCATATATGTTAGAAAGTGTTCACTCAAGAGTGGTAAAAGCTTTTTCGAAAAAGATATTGTTTATTGTACTGGCATATCTATGCTAGTAAACATAGTGTGCTCCTTTTAGGAAAATGGATCTCTTTAATTCTGTTGTACATGTCAGTATTGATGGAGGGTAGGAATTTCTAAAGAATGTGTTTGGCCCTACAGCATTAGATTTTCAACCAAGGAACCAGAAGTATTATGAGGTCAAGTGCTCATACTAGGCATAGTTTGAAATGTAGAGGAGGACCATCTCAATCTGAACCCACTTTTCCAACACCTTTTGTTAGACATGGCTATAATGGTGCTTTTTTTTTAAGCATCAGAGTCTTGGTACAGAAAGTATTGTGTAGTCACTGGAACTTTCATTGTTTATGATACCCATCCTATGATACTAAGTTGGTGTCAGTCTCAGAAGGATTTTTCCAATACCAACTTTGAAGTATCATTCGTAGTATTACACATTCAAGACTTCAGAGGCTCATATGTTTAGTCTTTTGATGAAAAGACACTTCATTCTCTAATTGAATATCTAGAATGCGATGAAACCCTGCAGAGATTTAAAGAAGGGAGTTTTTTTTATTAATATTGTTCCAAACACTTTTCAGAACAGATTTATTTGATTTAATCTGTTCAAGTAGGTGGCAAATTTACATGACCCCCAGTCTAGATAATGTCAAGAAATACAAATATGTTAATACTTTTATTTTCATTAAGTTATTATTTGGTTACCCTTTGTTTGATTTAGTTGCTGAATGCTATTTTGGGATAAAATTTGATATATGCTATAACAAGAAAATAGATTTGTGGAGTTTATGCTTCACTTGAAATCATGTCAATGTTGTATTTGCTAAGAAGATTTTCTTGGATGGAAATTTCACATAATAAGATTCTATCTCAAATCCATCAAAAAAGACAAGCAGAATGTTGCACAAGGTGTTACATTGGAACAAACATTTGAAGCTGTGCACAAAAACCTAAACTAGACACTGAAAAGGTTTGTTGTTTTTGAAAAAAAATATCATTATGGTGAGAAATTAAGAGCTACAGGTGTTGGATACAGTTCAATGAGGTTGTAAGGAGACTTGAGATTTTCATGGATATATTTACATTGCATTATCTTTGCTTGTAGCATATTGATATTTAAAATACTTGTTGTGTTGTTACACTTTTTTTTTTTTGAAATTTATGCCTGTTTTGCATTCCAAATATGTATCAATCAACTATGTGGAAAATTCAAGTTTTTGTTAATATTGATGCAAAATTATATTTTTCAAAACTCACAGTCATAGGAGCACAGGAGTACCCTCAAAAATTTTACTAACCTTTCATAGTTTAAAAAAAAGATCTGGTTTTAATGTCTTTGATGGTTTCTATCTTATGTTAACCTACTGGAAAGAGTGGTTTTAAAAAAATTTGAAGTAAAAATTATTGTAACTAAAAACCTCTAAAAAGGAACAATCTTGTGATGACTTGAGTGCTACTGAATTATAAGGTGAAGTATAAGTTTCTTTTGGTTTTCTGTCTAGCATTGGTATTCATTTTTCAAGTTAAAATCAAAATTTGGTAAATTTTTTTGTTTAAATCAAAGTTTGTTAAATTTATTTAATTAAAAACATCAAAAAAGAGATTAGTCTTCTTTGATGTTTTGCATTAAATAAATTTTGGTCTGTAGTTAAGTTGAAACTTGCATACCAATTGACCCCATAGTTGCATAAAATTGTTGACTTGGCAGAATCTTGAGAATCTATTCCTGTATTTAAATTAGTTGATCCTAAAATTAACATAACACCTTAATAGACAAGCATCAAATGAAAATCAATTTGATTTGTGGTTTAAACTTAAAGCATTTAAAATGTGTAACAGTTAAGCATCTGTAACATTTAAATCTATCATACAGTTTGTTTGTTACTTTGCTGTATTTTGTAACAAAGTGCTTTTGTATATTGAACTTCAAGGATATTACTGAATTGTGAATTTAAATAGTTCACCTTAGGCTGTTTGGTATTCTTCAATAGTAAGATACTCATTGAAATTTACTTTAATGAATTTACGCAGACTACTTTGCAACATGTTTTCTCTCCTGACCAAAAAATGCTTGAGTAGCATTAGGATTGAAATGGTTGTAAAAAAAAAGGTATTGTTAAAGAATGTTAATGTGTTTTTTACCTTTTTTTTTACAAATCTGTGCATCACAGGAAACTGGCTTTAGCTTAGTTTTAAGATGGGTTTAGTATTGTTATTACCAGTTTCTTGACTGCTTTTTAAATACCTTTCAATTACATAATTGTAAAGTGCAAAAGTATTCAACATGTTACATCCAAGTTTTATGAAAATCATAAAAAGGATAACTATCTTCTATTAAATTACCTGCAATTAAATATGCCTTCATGGATGCATTATTCATCTTATTAGTTTAAGAATGAAAACTTTTTAAAGTTTTAGAAAAATAGTTCTTTTTTACAGTGTTATAAATAAGAGTTCATGTAATAATTTAGTTTGAAATAAAATGTTATAACAAGTATTAAAAATAAAGAAATATTTTTAAAAAAGAACTGGTACTAAGTCATATCTAAATGCTTAAAAAAAAGCAAGAAGTTGTGTTTTGTCAATACTGCTTCAAGTAATTTAAAATAGAAAACTAATTTATAATTTTTTAAAATGTCATAAACAATTTATTTGTTTTTACATGTCTTTTGATTATCAAAAATTCATTTACTAATTACTAAAGGTTGTTTATAGTACTATTAGGGCCTGTTTATATGGACAAGGGCTAGCCTGTTTGCCGAGCTAGCCCTGAAAGCAAGCCAGTTTTAAAATTTTATTTATTTTTTTTGCCAAAAAAATAAATAATGATATCAAGGTCAGCCTGGCTTTTTCTAGCAGGGCTGGCCTCTTTATCGGTATTATAATAACTTTAAAGATGGCGGCTAGCGACAAAAAAACATTGCATTTTAGCAATATGTTTAACTGGTATTATAGCACAAATAATGCTTCTTAAATGCTTAATTGTATTATATAAGCTTCACAAATTTATATTTGATACTTTTTCAAACATTATTCTTTTACAAAAACAATCACAATCACTTCAAAAGATGAAACAAGCAGAGAGAGGCGCCTTAAAAGAAAGAATCCTAATTGCTGGTTTAAAACTGGCAGAACTGACTTATGGTGGCATAATATAATAACTGGTGTAGCTCCCATTGATGTACAGAAAACAAATTTTAGGCTTTCACAGTTTCTTTTCATGAATTTCATTTCAGAGTTAAGCCCTTATTTATCTCCTAACCCTTTTTCGCCTAACTCAATAGCTCTATCAGCAGATAAAAAAGTAGCTATTACTTTATATTACTTAAAATATACTGGATCTTTGGTAAATTATAAAAGCAAAACAACTAAAGTTTTAACTACACGGAAGTTGCCAGTTTTATTATTAAATTTATTATTTTACACAGAAGCTTTCAAATTTAAAAAGTGTAAGAATTTGTACGCATGCGTACAAATTTATACAAGAAATTAACCAGCCCATTTGCCGAGATCTCGGCAAAAAACAGTGAGATCTTGCTATCCGGGCTAGCTCGTTTATTCATGTAGATGGAAAATAAAATAAAGTTAAAATATTGATGACATCAATATCTTGGCAAACGGGCTGGCTTGGCAAACAAGCCAGCCCACTTTCCATATAAACAGGCCCTTAGTTAAAGCAGTACCAATTTAGTTGACATATTAATTAAAAAATTGATAAGAAAACAGTCAAAACTTATTTCAGTTCCCAATATTAGTTCCCAATATTAGTTGATTGTTATAACATTCTTTTTTTTTTTTTTTTTTTTGCTACTACTTGTTGGTTATTGCTATTATCTAATCATTTTCCAGGGATTGTGTTCTTAGTGGTGCTAATGTAATAAATTAATTTTGAAATAATAATATTACAATATGATATGTAACTAATGTAGTGTGGTAAAACAGAAAAAAGTTTCTACTGTTTAAGTTTTCACAGATGTTTTCTTATATTGCAAATCCTAAGTATGTTAGTGTATAAAACTTCTAGGTGATGTTATCATAAGCAAACTATAGGTTGCATAAGTCATGAGCTGTATGTGATAACTTGGGTTTATTATTAGCAGACTTAATTGACCTTTTTATTAAGGATAACTAGAAATCAGAATCTTTTGTGGATTTGTGTCTCCTTCAATCTGTTTAAACCTTTAGATCTTAGAGTTAATAATTATACAAGGGCATTGATGTAGATTAAATTTAGAATCAGGTAATATATTTTTAAGAAAAACTCAAAGATGGGCAGAAATCATTTTTTTGAATAATAAAAGATTGGTTATAAAATGTACTTATGTACTAAGTTATGCTATGCAATTACTGTTTTGATTTTATCACCTAAAACTGAACTTTATGAGTTACAATAATGTATCACCTGTCTTATTACAAAGTTCTGTTTTGAAGATAATCTTAAAATTTTATTTTAGAAAAATGTTTGATAGTTTCTCTTTATTCACTTAGAAAAGGCAGCAAGTTGAGAAAGGATTTTCATTTAAAATATTAACAAGTAACTATATAAATATGTACAAATTAAATCAGTTTCATTACCACATATATGCAAGAAATATTCTGGTATATGTGAAAGAGTTCTTCAAGCCTATTACAATTCATTTGGATTTGTGGTTCCTTTTTATCTTGCTTTCTCCTTAGATTTGGTTTTAGATGGGTTGTTTTGGCTGTTATAAATTTTTATATATTCATCCAAACAAAATTCAAGTTTCTAAAAAAACTGACAAACAATATTTGCTTTCATAGTTCCTCAAAACAATTTAGATTTTATCTAATGATATATTGTATGTAAAAGATGCAGGATCATGATTTAAGATTTATAATCTACGATTTTTCTCTAATAATAGCGTCTAAAAAAAAATAGGGATTAGATTTTCTGCTTTATGAATTTAAGTAATTTTAATTTAGGAGAAGTATCCTGTTACAAACTACCTTTTGAAAGAAAATTGTGAAACAACTGGTCCTATGCGAGCTATATTAGTGGACTGGCTGGTTGAAGTCCAAGAGAATTTTGTACTCTACCATGAGACTTTATACCTTGCTGTTAAATTAGTTGATAGCTTTTTACAAAATAACCCGACTCCAAAAGAACAGTTGCAGCTTGTGGGTGCTACTGCTTTGCTCATCGCATGCAAGATTGAAGTAATTTAACATTTTCTTTTAAAATTACTTTTTTAAAAAACTAAACTAACCTGAGGTATAAATAATTTCTAAATACACACTTTTTATGCCTTCTATTATGTTGCAAATGACATGCTATTTGATTGTGTTAATTTTTTTGGATATGTTGCTTTAAACTTCAATTAAGGATTAGCTTTGAAAAGTTTTGTAATTAAACTGCAATTGAATATATGATTGTAAGTTATTTAATTACAATCATATATATATATATATATATATATATATATATATATATATATATATATATATATATATATATATATATAAATAGTTTAAGTGATTTAAATATTAAATTCATTTATTGGTTTAATGTGATTATATATACAAAATGTCATAAAACAAATATATATTTTTATACAACTGTACAGTGTGCTACATTAATAGTGAAATTTCCAGGTTCAATTATTCAAACACAATCAACAATTATTTTTTTTTAACTAACAAAGGTTATTAAAACTTGTGTGCCCATAAATAATGGTGATGTAATTGCCATATACACTCTTTTATAATCCTTGCTTTTTTAATATAAGTTTGTACAATAATTACCTATGTATGGTTAAGTAAAATTTCATTTATTATAAACAGTATGTTCTCATGAAAGGCGGTAAAAGTAAAAATCCAGAGTAAAGAGCATCTCAATAACAGGTTTTGCTGTGACAGAAATTCATTTAGATTAACTAGAAAAGACTTTCTTGCATTCTCAATTTTTGTGACCTTAATAGTTTCCTCTGTAATTTGCTCTTAATGGACAATAGTTCTATCTATTTTCAGATGTGTGTTTAGAAAGTGTTTTACAAATTGTAAAACCATTCTATAAAGTTTTTTTTTTCTTGTTACATTTAAAGTTTAAATAATTCTGATTGCCTTATTTTTCTCTTTTTAAGGAACATCACCCTCCTCCGCTTGACGATTTCCAGTATATTTGTGATGATGCTTATACACATAAAATGTTTTTGAATATGGAGCTGAAGATGTTTAAAGCATTAGACTTTGATATAAACATCCCAATATCATACTCATTTTTAAGAAGATATGCAAGAGTAAGTTAATAAGAAAAAAAAAATATTTTGCTGAATTTCTCACTTAAACGACGGATGTACGAAATGCTACTTGTAATTAGGCTATTCTTTTTTTTTTTTTTGGGAATAACTGTAGCAGAGGGCAGAGAGAACTAGGACATCCATGCATCGCCATGTGGTGTCTTCGTTCTCATCACCCTCCACTTTTTTATACAATTTAATGCAGTGTACACTTCACAAATGTGTGTACCATACAAACTGCAAAGGTAACTTAACTGACTTTTTCCTAATTTAAGTTTAATTCTATTTAGGTAACTTCTAAGAGTATGCAGCTTTTAACATTGGCTCGTTATATATTAGAATTATCACTTCAGGAAGCTCAATTTATTGATGTTAGATCATCAAAAATTTCTGCGGCATGTTTATGCTTAGCTTTAAAAATGAAGGATGATGGAGAATGGGAGGCTAATCTATCTTATCATACTGGATACCAAGAAAATGAACTGTCTTCTTTAGTTGCCAATTTAAATACGATGGTTAGTAACGCGCCTAAAAGTAAGTTGCAGACCATAAGGAAAAAATATCTTCATCCTGATTTCTATGAAGTCGCAAAAACACCGGCAGTTGATCCATTGTTTCTATAGCTTCAATTTTGGGTTAAATTCTGGTGGAAGATGCGCTAATGATGGTTTGTATATTTGTAAATATGAAGCTTCAACGATATTTTGACTATTTATTTTCATTTTAATTTTTAACTTTTTGAATGTTCTTTTTATTCTTAATTCTTAGCATTATAAAGTTTTGTATTACCTGCTTTAAGAGATTCTATTCTTAAACGTCTACAAGATATTAAGTATTTTTATCCAATCGGTATTATTAATAATATTTTATATGTATATTTTGTGTCCATTAAGTTGCCACAAGAAATTATATTGTGATAAATAAATGTGATTTATGTGTTAGAAATTGCTTGATAAATGATAACTCATATTTAAGATTGGCACATTTCCTCTTTGTTTTAACAATTTTTTCTTTTTGCAAAAATCGGTTTAGTATCTCCTCTTACGATTTCATATGTATTTTCTATTATCTTACTTATGCCACACTCGTTATCTACAAACCATACAAGAAAAATTTTCGGAGTTCAATAGCGAAAATAAATTTTCTTGGTGATGTAAATACGTAAAAATTTAAGAGTGATTAATTTCAAAGTAATGATCCGAAAAAGAAAAAGTTAGGGTTTGGGGTTATACATGCCACGCTTGTTTTTAACATTAAATTGGTTCCTTTTTTACTAATTTAGGATATCCTTGATGTAGTAGGAGCCCATAATTAGGTTTTGAACGTTTTAAAGCATGTTATATTTCAAGTATCAGCGATTCTAATAAACAAGATTAAAATTAATGGTAAAAGTTAAAATTCATCCCGGAGAATAACACAAACATCGGTTGTGCGATTTTTGTTAAATCTTTCTTGTTTTTGTCTAGTTCGTTTTTCTGAATCGGAAGTGTTGTTTTTCTTTTCTTTTTCGATTACAGTAGAATTTTTCTCTTACTTGTTTCTCCTTTTCTTTCCGTGTCTTTTGTTTTTCTATACATTTGCTACAACGTAGCTATTCACCTATGAGTCTTGCACTTTTCTTGCTATATTAGAAAGGATAGGAATATGTATTTAATAAGTATCCTATCATGATTTAAATTAGGTTGATGTAACTTACTTTATAAGAAATCAAAATTAAATTTTTCTTAGAATTTGAATTTATCGGATTTAATAGTTTGAAAATATGTCACTTATCTATTCTTAAAATCAATCGGAGTACTTCCGACTTAGGTTAAAAATAAATAGCTGATGATATTTTCACTCAGCTCCAGCAGTAACATTTAAAAGAATATTGAACATTTACTTCGTCTGTTTTCTCTCACTACCAACTCCGATAGCTTAATATTTGGAAACAAAGTTTAGCTTTAAAAAAGAATTCTTTTCCTATTCAAAATATCTTGTCAAATCTGGTTAACTGATGAAAGAAAATTTACTATTACCTCTTATTAATCCTTCCACTGAATCGTCCTCGTAATCAACTTGTTGTTTTCTTTCTCCAGTCCTGCCTCGTTATACCAATCAGTAGAAATTCGATGTTGGTTAATGGCCGGCGTGTTTAGTTGTTTGATTTTTATCGCAGCAGCACCCCCTCAGTAAGAAAGAAAATTAATTTACTATGTAAATTTACAAGGCTCCAAAATGCTTTCGTTTTTTTTGCACATGAACAATTACCCAAATATGTTGTTAGGTTATCTGACTGTTCAGAATATTGATTTTTTTTTTATTTTAAAAAACCATTGTAACTTCTCAAAGTTTTAACTTAATCTTTAAAAAAAAAAAGTAAGAAGAACAAATTGAACGTCCGTTATCGAATTTCACACTAAATTTGTAATCAGTATATTTAAATCGATTTTCTTTAAAAGTGCGCAAGTTAGTAATGGCAAATTTTTATAAAATTAATTCAAAAATGTATTTATAAAAAAGATCTTTTAAAAAACCATTTTGCAGCATAGTATTATATTATCCAGCATAAATTTTTAAATTTTAAAGATTGATAGTGGTCAATACCTGGAAAAAGTAAAAAAAACCTTAGTTTCAATTTCGAAACAACAATAATATTTAGTATCAGGGTCCATAGGAGAACGGGAAAAATGGGTTCTTGTTATGAAAGCCATATGCTTATGATTTCGGATGGAATTAGTAAATACACAAAAATATATGGTTCAACAGTTTGATAATAATAAGGGATAAATAATTAATTACGGTGATTTGCTTAGCTATTTAAATATTATTTATTGATTATGAAGAGAGTTTCTAAAAAAACAAGTTTGAGAAGTTACCGTCTAAAACTTATTTTCAAATTTGCACTTAAAAATGCTTTTACTGTTTGACCGAAAAAGAAATATTTTTCATAAATATATCCGTAAATGAAAAGCATGAGTTAAGAATATCGAAGACCGTAAAAATAAAGATTAAAAATCCAAAGGAAAGTTCTTTTCGTTGTTTACATAAAACAAAACGATTAAAGTTAATTAAAATTTTTAAAATGTTTTTTCATTTGTTTTGAAACCATAAAATAAAATATTAAACAATTATCTCACTTTGTTGAAAAGTGAAAACCTTTGATTTGCTAGTTCGTCAACCGGTAATTCTGAACTAATACTTATTGTTTATGTTGTGCAAATAGTTATTTTTGTATTGTAGCAAAATAATTTTATCCAACACCTGATTGAATCATTTTAACCTGAAGCAATTAAAACTACTTCTGTCAACAAAACTTTTAACAAGGCTTTCACTCGCTCACTATTTCGTTCAAGATAACTGTTCTCACAAGTGCTTCTGTAACAACATAAGGATCGCAATTCGATGCAGGCCGTCGGTCCTCTAGATAACCGTATCCATCTTCAGCACATTGGCGTGGCACACGAATACTGCAACCTCGGTGAGCAACACCATGAGAAAATTGGTGTATCGTGGAGGTTTCATGATGACCAGTGAGACGTCTTTCGTTATCTTTACCTCCTGCTGGATCATAGCAGCGAATGTGATGTTTATGATTCTTTGATAGCCACTCAATAGCTTCATATATCTTCTTGATTCCTCCTTCTTTACGCATCTCATCCGTGCTAAATAAATAGACAAATATTTTGCAATAAGATTAATCTTTTTTACTGTAAAAGTATATATATATATAACTTAGAATTCAAACAATCCAAAATAAAAAAAACTCAACAAACCTGAAATTCGAATGACAACCAGCTCCATTCCAGTTACCTGGAACGGGCTTTGGATCTAGCGTCACGATAATACCGAAATCTTCCGCCACTCGTTCAAGTAAATATCGAGCAATCCATAATTGATCTCCCATTTCGATTCCCTCACAAGGTCCAATTTGAAACTCCCACTTAAAAAATAGTATCATATTATGGTAATAAATACTAGAAATGATTATTAGTTAGTTTTTGATCATGAATAAAGAAATATGATAATCTTGTAACCTGCGATGCCATGACTTCAGCATTTTCGCCAGCGATTTTCAACCCTGCATAAAGACAGGCTCTGTAGTGAGCTTCCATTACTTCTCTACCAAACACTCTGCCAGTTCCAACAGCGCAGTAATAAGGTCCCTGAGGAGCCGGATAACCACCTTTCGGCCAACCAAGAGGATGTCCATCACGATCGAGTAAAGAATACTCTTGCTCAAGACCAAACCAAGGATGAGAATCCTAGGGGTAAACACTTCACAATAAACAAACTTTACATAAATATACTCTACGCAAATATCGGTTTTTAAAAAAAAATTGAGAAAGGAGGAGGGGGTTCTTAAAAGGATTTAACCAAAAAGTTAAACAACCTAAAAGTTTTATAGACGGTTGAAAAGCATATTTTGAAATATAACCCAATATGCGTCTTTTTTTAAAATAATTTAATGTTATTCGTTTCACATCAGTACACATTCTGTTTATTTGAATACTTATAAAATAATTGTAAGAAATCAAAAGTAAGAAAATAGTAAAAATCAAAACATTTATCCTACTTTCACAGTTTCCATGACAGCTTTGCAGGATTTCCTCTTGTTTGACTCCGTCGGCTTGTGATCGTATGTGTAAGTTTCGCAAAGTACAAGTTTGTGCTTACCTTCTCTAAAAGGGTCAGCGAATAAAGCCACTGGGTGCAAATATACGTCACTATTTTGACCAGTTGCTTGGCCAGTCGACGAACCATCAAAGTTCCAGATTGGTAGCTGGTCAGGCGTTTGAGGTTCGTAATCAAGAGTTTTTGTTTTTGATCGTAAAGTTTTACCAGAACCGTCAATCCAAATGTAATTTGCTTGAATTTTTCCTTTTGTATCAAGTTCCATGTACTTGTTCAATATGCTTTGGTTTAGGCCTTTGTAATTTTCCATCTTGCTGATTATCTAGGTAAGTCCCTGTACCTTTAAGAAATAATTCACTCATTAACATTGTTGTTTATATACTTTATAATATATACAATATATAAATAAATAAAAAAAAAAAGATATAGCTAACATATAGCGAGTTAGACTAATAATTGTTTCTTACTTATAGCTGAACTTAAATATTGGGCTATTACGTAATAGTTTCTATGTACTGATTTTAATTTACAAAAGATAAAGACAAGTGAAATGTGGGTGTGATGTAATTTAACATGATTTATATTATGGGTGTGTTTTGGATACCCTATAAGTAAATAATAATGTAAAACTGGGGTGAAACAGTGTTATAAAACTTTAAAAACTGGAACATGCATAATAATATATTTCTCCTAATTGTCATAGCGAAAATTTACTAGAAAAATGTTTCTTGTCGTCAAAATATTTCAGATAACTACCGCTAAATGAAATGCTAAACTGTTTACCAAAAAAAGTTTAAAAAAAAAAAAATTTAATTTGATACACTTCTAGTAAGTAAAATAATGTATTGCATGTAAATACAAGTTTAGAATGAATTAAAAAACAAGCATTAAAAGAACAAATCAATCAGAAATTTCGATTCGGATATCGTTTTGTCTTTATTAGATCAAGAATCGTTTTAATATTTTATCATAAAATTATATACAGCACTTTTATATAGCTTCAACGAAATCAATTAATAACAAACCATACAAGTTAGAAATCTCAATAAACAACTGCGTAAATAGTTGCATCAATGTGCTAAAGCATTTGCGCAATCGCTAAAAGTAGAAGATAAAAATTCAAAATTTACAAAAACACCAACATGATACTCACTGTTATTTTTCTTTCGATAGACGTTTACTTCAGACAATAAGAAACCCCTTTAAATAGCCAATGTCCATCCGTTGAATGACCTCATTACCAAAATAATATTGCGCAAATTTAAAAAGTGGTGAATATTTTGTTTTGAATCTTTGTTCTAAATGCGGAAAGAAAAACATTTAGAAAAAACATCGAGTTGATAATGATCATTTTATGAGCGTAATTACTTCTCTTTTTTGAACGAATCGAAAATCATTTAAAAAACTTGATAACCACGTGTTAAAAGATTGGTTTTTATCTGTTCGAGGTGCAAAAAAAATAACATGTAAAGAAGGGTTTTAATGCATTCCTTGTTAACTTTTAATGCTTCTGGTTAATCTTTGTCCATCTAAGGACATCATCCATTTTCGAAACTTCCTTAATTATATTGAGGAAATATCTGTCATAAAAATATGAGCATTTAGTGATTAGCAATCGGATTTGGAACACGTTGCATCTTTGTTTAAGGGGAACAAGTTAGTGGCTAAATTAACACGAGTTGCAAGTCATGCAACGTGTGTAGATAGTTTTTAATAAATTGTTACAAGTAAGAACTTTTCGACATCGTGTTTGTTGTCCGAGAAACACATTTTTTTTTGTCCTTACGCAATGCCACTAGGCTAATGTACAAGTTGTACAATGTCAGCACAGTGTTGAGTCCTTGTTATTTAACTGGAAAATAAACGGTATTAATTCTATAGGTAAAATGATGTAATATTTGTGGAATTTTTAAACCGACTTTCCACTTGTAGCGAGTTTAAGAAGATTGGCATCTAAGTAAAGTAGACGCTTTTGTCAATAATCTTTTGTCAGCGTTGTTTTCTGACCCTTTCGTTTTCTAATAAGTAAACTTGAAAATTAATATAATTCATCCTCACAGCTTACTGTGTTACAAGCTTCAAATATTGAAAACTCTTTCTGAGTCGCTTTTTAGAGAGGTTCCTTTAAAAATAAAACAAGGAAAATTTATAGGTGTTAGTAATTGGAATTCAACCATTAAAAGCTATTACGATTTAATTTTGGGAAATTTCATTATGCTCGAACGTTTACTCAGTGTTCTTATACGGAGACCTGATACCGAGCGCAATATTAGGATGGCTTAATATCAAATTTATAAGTAACAATTAATTGGTATTGTTTGCCATGGAATAAAACACGTAGAAAGCAAATTTAAAAAACTAATTTATTAGTATGTCTCTTTGACTTGATAATAGATTAGATTCAGTTCAGAAAGAGTTATGATATAAGAAAAACGCCTTTCAATTTTGAGATATTGACTGTTGTTATATAAAGAGTAAGCCAAACGTGGCAAATAAAAAATAAAATTCAGCACTTAAAAAGGTGCCGATAAAGAACTAAACAAAACCGAAATAAAGATGGTGTAAATAATCTTAACAGAGATACGTAATGATATTTGTTTTATTTTTATAATTTAAACTTAAACGGCTTGGTCGTCCCCGACTGATTTAGCGATTCAAAAAAAGGTACATCAGAGAGAGCATGGGCTTAGTTTTGTAATACTTATACATTTGCAACAACACGAGTTTCGTTTAAACTTAAAAATGATTATACTACAAAAATTGGACTCCAGATATAGCACGTTGCTATATCAACTACTTACTGTAGTTGTTTCTCTTACGGACATAGGACAAAATGTAAAAATTTACATTTATGCATAACTTTTACATTTATTCAGTTAAAAAAGAAATCAGAGCAAAAAAATGAAAACAAGTCATAAAAATCTTTTAAAACATAGTTTTTCAAAAGTCACTGCTAACATCAAAGATGTTAGATGTTATTAACAAGACTTAAATATTAAAATTGAAAGCACATGCTGAATAAATAAGTGTCAAAAAGTGACTTAGAATTGCGATTAACAATTAATTCAGTTGAATATGACGTCATATCACTTGGTGTTGGTAATTTGTTTTGATGAGCTTATGTTAAAAGAAGAAAGTTGAAATAATTTTAATGGAGGTACTCACTGACAAATTGTCCGGCGCTAAGCGCATGATTACAGGCGTAATGTTGGTATGGTATGATCCTGCGTTTACTTTTCCACATGCTGGTTAACCTTAAACGACTGTGGCACCTTAAATAATTGTGGCATAAGTCATATAAAAGTTTTTTTTATCAAACTATTTTGTTTAATTACTACTAAAGGTTATAAATCGTTTAATAATAATAATATTATCATCATTCTGGAGTTAACAATGATGCCATTTCTTTGTTTTCTGTCTTTTTGCCTTCATATTCCTTTATTTTGTATCTTTTTGTTTTCATTTATGAAGGCAAAAAGTCACAAAATAAAGGAATGACAAGTTAGAGTAAAAAAATTCTCTGAAGTTAATTTAACGTCTGCTATTGGTCGGAAAAATGTAAGAACTATGTGTTATGTTTTTTACTTAGATATAAAAGAACAATTAATATGATTGATTTAAGAATATAGATGATCCATTATATGTCTAATTTATGATTTTTAGTTAGTCAGATTTAACTCCTAATACAACAATCTATTTCAATTTAATCTTTAAAATATGTCGTTCCATGTCACATTTGTGTCGAAGTTAAAATGTTTTTCTGGCGTCCAGTGCTGGAAACTTATTTTCTCGTTTTCAAGTTTATTTTAGAAGCTGCCTAGAATGAAAAATGTTTTCATTTTTAGCCAGAAACTAAAAGTTTCTAATTTAACTTAGCTCAGGAAACTATCCATTGATGATGGAATCGAATAGAATTTAAAAAGAAAAGAATTTTTCATAAACTAAGATACAAAAAAAAAAAAAAACGAAATTCTATAAAATTTAGAAAAAAAAAAAAGTAGGAAGATACATTAACTAACTGGATTTACTTAATTTATCAACAACTGATTTTATGTGTCAACAATTTTCTTTCTTTTTTTTTTCTTTTTATTTGAAGAATGAGCAGAATGAGACAATTGCTTAGACTACCAGCCGCAAGTGACCAATTTCCATGCTCTTATGCTGGCATTTGCCAACATTGTGCAGGTGTGATTAAGCAAACTCTAGAGAAAATATAAACCCGATTTGCCGAGCGGTAGCCATTAAGTTTGTTTTTTTCTCATTCTAAAAAGTCTTTTGTTATCAACTTAAAGCAGAAAAAATTAATGTTTTTAATTCACACAAGTTGCTATTATCGACTGATATCATCGAGTAGTTTTTTTAACAAAGAAGAACGTTTTAATTAAAGTTTAATTCTGTCAGAGATTTTCGGTTCCAGCATGCTTTTATCATCGTCGATTGCAAAATTCACTGCCATAATCGAAAGCATAATCTAATTTATTAAGACTTTAATTCATTAGACTATGCTTTAGATTCTTGGAAATTTTTTGATTCAAAATATATTATCAATCTTTAATTTATTTACTAAGCTTTCGAATAACTTTTAGATTTCTATTTGTTTTGTATGAAAGCTCCGGAGGCCAGGGATCCTACTGCTAAGCAACGTATCTGCTTGAAGGAGCAATAATTTTAGGGTATAGCTGCGCACTTGTACACGGGCATATAACGTAAATTTTCCATAAGTACGTACCATAACCATTAGTACAGATGCTGATCAGATTATTCTTTTAGCTCACAACCAATTATGGAGTTGGCAATCGTTTTTATTATCGAAAATTGTTTGCTCCTTTTTTTGATTAGGTGATCCGTGAATATCTAACCCCAACCTACAATTTTTTCTTTTTGACTTTTCATATTTTTAATTTTGTATATTCATTTTAAATTTTACACGCGCGCGCGAGCACGTATACAGGTTATATTTACATATCTAACTGTTACTTTATCGCATGTGAAGACATTTCCATTTACTTTTTCGCCATCAAATTCCAATGAAGCTTTGTAAAGTGAAGTTTTTGACAACAAGAATACAAAAAAATACATTCCTAAAATGGCCTATAGATTATTGTTTTACACTGCGAGTGCTGAATTATTTCAAGTTTAAACTTTAAGTTTATTATCACTTGATATACCATTAGACTCTAATTTCAAATTTAAAAAAAACTGATTTCTTTGGTTTGAGGTTAGTTGGGAGATGCTACGTCACTGAGTGTTTTGTTAAGTTTGAGGATATCGTTTTAATTCTTTTTGTTTATTGAATTCAATGGAAGTCATTTTATTTCTGGAATCCAATCAGAACGAGTGTAGTTATATCACTTAAAGCACTTCCTATGTATAGATTTGATTTGCATCGCTCAAAATATCATTTTAAGTTGGAAGTCACTCAACATCACCTTTCTTTATCTCTCTTATTTTCAAATTCATTACTATTCATTTCAGTATTAGTGGTTCTTATAGATTATAGAAAAATTAAATTTCTAGTTTTATTGTAATGCGTGTAAAGGTTGTTTGTCTCTTGTCTCCATTAATATTGACGTAATTAGAATTTTATTGCAAATTTAAAATTGAACCATTGTTGATCTTTTAGATGAAAATGTTATTGTAATGTAAACTTTATTTCAAAACAACGTTTCAAATTTATTTGTGTAACTACTTTGCACTATTATTCTTTGAACTTTTCAAAACTCGACGTGTTTTGAGTCATGTCATTCAGTTTCTTTTTTCGCATTCGTAAAATAAGCACTTTTTGTGCTTTTGTAGTACAACATTTGTATTGATTTATTGATTTTATTGAACATTGATTACATTGATTATTTTGAAGATGAACAGTTTTACGATGTAACTACTTTTAAATATGAAAAATGTTCAGGATGTGTTAAAAGATCTTAACGTTATAAAACTAAAAGTGGTTCACCAATAATTAAATTGAAAAACTTTAATTACATTATATACACCTTTAAATAATAAAATGAACCTTATAAAAATAAATCATAAAAGTTTAAAAAAATTTTCTTTGATTATTCATTTATATTTTTGTAATTTTGGGTAAAAAATGAAAGATTTGTGACATGATTGCTAAAAAAATGTCCACATTATTTGCTAACAAAAGCTGCACATTGGCACTATACTACCAAATCTTTCATTTGTGCCATGCTTTTAAAAGTATATGTTTCCAAATAGTATACTTTTTTTTTTTTTCAAAGGTTACGCTTTAGAATCAAAGCTATTGTAACTTACATTACATAAAATTATCTCTTATCATCATCCTTGTGATATATCTTATCATCATCCTTGTAATATATCTTATCATCATCCTTGTAATATATCTTTGGCATAACTGAACCTTCAAGCCATAGGGAACAAGTTGTGAAAATTTAAGCTTAAAAGATTTTGTTTAACCTTTTTCTATTTCTCAAAATGCAATAACTGCACGCAGATTAGCTTAAAGATGCTTTGTCCTTGAGATAAATCTTCCTTTAAAAGTTTCAGAGATGTTTGTTTTTTTTTTGACGACTCAAACCAATTACAACAACCAAATGACCAAACAAATGACAAAATTCTTTTTGAGAAGTTAGGTTATATGTTAATGTCACAAAACTTTAACATTCAGGGTATTTTCGAAGTA
Source organism: Hydra viridissima (assembly GCF_058129835.1). NCBI lineage: Eukaryota > Metazoa > Cnidaria > Hydrozoa > Anthoathecata > Hydridae > Hydra > Hydra viridissima. Next base: position 13,618,357 of record NW_028324310.1, read on the forward strand.
ACACTTATATTTACAAGTTTACAAGACATAAATAATCATCAAGATTATTATTAATTTTAATACTTGGAAGTATGTCGAAGAAAAGTGAGCAAAATTCATTTTCTTCCAGTTGAAGAGACACAGCCTATTTAACACATCTTTCTCTTTAAATGCAGTGAAACTAATTCTGTAAAACTTTTCCTTTTTTTAAACGTGAAAAGCTCTGTTTGGTAGAAAGATTTCTAATCTTCATAATAGAAACGCACAATGTTCATAAAAAAAATATACAAAGTTTAGTGGAAACCCCATAACAACTTGAAGATTATTACCCAACTCAATACTTAAGCTTATCTTTCTTATAAATGCATTTTGGTACGAAAAGTAAACAAAGTAATTACACTTTACTTATACCAACAAAAATATCATTCTCAAATATTCATTCAAAAATATCATTCATTCAAAAATATCATTTTTTTTAAAAAAATCAAGTATAGGATGTTTTGATTTTCATGCGTTGCCATGCGTTCTTAAAAAACCCAGTGTAAGATTTTGTTTAAAAACAAAATTATTAAAAGATTAACAAAATATGAAAAGTAGAGTGCAACAACAAGTAAGAACGGAAAATCGTAAATTTTGTTCCCTTAAACAAGTTCAATAGGTTTTAAACTAGTTCAACAGGTTTTAAACGAGTTCAACAGGTTTTAAATTACCTAATAAACGGGAAAAATACTGAACAACAAAATGTCAGGAAAATACACAAATTTAACTTATTTAAATTAAATTTATTAGAGACGAAAATAATTGAAACAATTTTTTCCTAATCTCCTGATCATGTTGTTAAATCCTTTTTTTTTTTCACATATTACATTAGTTCTTGGAGCATTCTCTACCGAAATGGATTTCAGAAAAAATAAAGGTGTGTTGAATTCGTTTTCAGATATCGTAAAAAATAATATTAATTTTTAAGAAAATGCTCCCTTGAGTAGAGTGCAGCACAATTTAACAATTAAACTGATGTGTTTTTGTCAACAGATTTGATATCTAAATATTAATAATAATCTCTAATTACAAATATCACTTTTTAACAAAAGCTAAGCAAATGTATGGCTTTAAGGATTGTAAGAGAGAAATTTTACGTGCTCAAGCTACACGAACTGCGACAAAGTCCATAGTATTCATTGTAGTCATGGATTACTGTCTTCACAACTGCTGGTTTGATGCAAGATAAATTTAGGCCTTTCATAATTGTGTCAATTGATCTCAATTAGTTAAGATTGCAGTATGGGTTTTGTTACAACTCATCGTTAGCCACCTAATCGCAAATCCATCAATAACAAATATCAAAGTTTTCAATGAAGACTGCGCAGTTCAAAAATAGATTTACACTCATGAACTTTAGTTTTATACATAAGAACTATGTTGTCTCTGATGAGTGGGAAATTTTTGTATGACTTCATGGTTAGGACTTATTAGACGCGTTTGGAGTCACAATAAAGTGCGCTGTATGGAGTCGTGAAAGCATGAAGTACAACTGAAAAAGATTTAATTAACGTTAATGAGACAATTTTTTGCATGCCGAAAAAAAATTTCGGCAAATGCATTTCCTATCTTTGGCCCAGAAAATGCATTTATTTAACCCTGAGCTCTTAGTGCTCGTCAATTCGTTTTAGATTTACCACGCTTTAAAAATACGATAGTCAATATTCATCAATCTACTTCCCAGCAAACCACGACACTCGGGTCCCGCGCCGTATTCGTCTGGGCTGGTGTGGGTTGCCCAGCCTGGGTTCAGTGAGGTTTTTATGTGGGTTTCAATGCGGGTCCCGTGTTGATATCCCAAACGATAATGCATTATGACGCAAATAAACAACTTCATTTCATTTTTCTTAAACAATTATTAGCGACTGAAAGCAATTTTAAATGTTGTGAATTTAGTTTGTGTACTCATATATAGATTTATTTATATAGGAAATTTTTTATAATACTTACTATTTTTGTATAAATTATGTACTCACTATAATAATCATTGTATACGAATTAAATTCTTTTTAGAATCTGTCAGATAATCTGATAAAAGATGTTTACAATTTGTAATCGAACATTCGTGTTTCACCAAATATATCTGATTATAATCTGTTGTATGTGTCATCAGATAACCATAATCATCTAATGAAACATGCAACAGATTATCTGATGCAACACAAATGAATGTTTAATAAATTCAGGTATGAAACAGAAATGTATATATCATTTCTCTCTCTCTCTCTCTCTCTCTCTCTCTATATATATATATATATATATATATATATATATATATATATATATATATATATATATATATATATATATATATATATATATATATATATATATATGTATGTATGTATATATATATATATATATATATATATATATATATATATATATATATATGTATATATATATATATATACATATATATATATATATATATTTATATATATAAATAGTAGTTAAGACATGTCATTAATGTCTCAATTACTGTAATTTGTCAAACATTTGGAATATGTTGACACTATTGTAAGCCATTACATAATAAATTCTTTAGAAGTGTTAGTTTCTGTATTTTTATATTTTTAATGGGACTGTTATTATTTTATAGGTTTTTTTGTTTTTATTGTTTTTCAAAAAAAACTTAATTTTTTTGTCTATAATTAGATATTAATTCCAATTTTTTATTTAATAAACATTCTTGGATTTGATTGTGTCAATATTTTCTTTCAGGCATAGTATACATCTTTTGGAAATATCATTATATGCAGGTGCTGTTTTAAGAATAGACCAGTTCAATATAAAATCATTAATTTCTTAATCTTTCAATTCCTGTATGTATTTTGATAGCATAGTGTGTTTTAAATACTTTTGTTTTTAAAAGAATTGTGGGGTGTTCTTTTGTTTTTTATTTATGCTATATTTTTTTAAACAGCAGTTCTAATCAGAAAATATTAAGTTAAGTTAAACTTTATAATGGCAACATCTAATGATGATTTCAAGTTGTGTTCAGATAGAACAAAACGAAGTAGAATTAATTCAAAGGTTTCAATAATACTTACAGAGCTATGTATGAAAAATGAGAATTGTGCTAGTATTTCCATGTTAGATAGAACTGTGAATGATATAAGTTTTAGTAAATCAAGAAAAAAATTTGATCAGAATGCAAATGTTCATGAAAAGCAAAATGAATCTATAACTATTTTTGATAGGTTAAATTCTCAAAGCGAGTTTTCAGAAAAGTTTTCTGATAGTATTGATAATAAATCTGATGTTGATTTTGATTATAGTAGGGATGATTCGAAAACTGATGAAATTGATGAAAATAAAAAAAGTGATGATGTCAACGATAATTATAACTGCAATGACTGTACACTAAAAAATAAGTTGCGAGATTGGGCAATAACTTACAGTGTATCACACTCAGCTTTAAAAAGTTTATTGCACATATTGAGTCCATTACACTCCAATCTTTCTAATGACTCAAGAACTCTTTTAAGCACTCAGCGAACTGTAGATATTAAGTATATTGCTGGTGGAGAATATTATTACTTTGGGGTGCAGTATTGGTTGCTTAATATTTTAAAATTAAATCAGCCTGATTCTATAGTTGACCTTTTGCATATTCATATTAATATTGATGGTATACCACTGTTTAATAGCAATTCAGTTTCACTTTGGCCAATTCTTGGTTCACTGAAAGAGTGTCCATTAAGTGGACCTTTTCCCATTGCAATTTACAGTAGTACGAAAAAACCTACACCTCTTGATGAATATCTGAATGATTTTGTTTCAGAAATGAAGAGTTTAAAGCAACATGGTTTTCTATTTAATGGTAAAACTTACATAGTGAAGATTGATGCTGTAATATGTGATGCACCAGCAAGGGCTTTTATTAAATGTATTAGGCCTCACTCTGCTTATAACTCATGTGAGAGATGCATGCAGCGTGGCAAATGGTGTAACAAAGTAACACTGCCCAATTTAGAAGCACCACCAATTACAGACCTAACCTTTACTGAGCGTCATTATTCTGACCATCATGTAGGTTCTTCACCATTGGAGCAGTTAGGTTGTGGTATGGTTACAGAATTTCCTTTGGAATATATGCATCTTGTGTGTTTAGGTGTGATGCGCAGGCTTTTATTTCAATGGATTCATGGACCACGTGGGGATTGTAAGCTATCTCAGTTACAATTATCTATGATATCTAACAACTTAGCAATTATACGTAAACACATCCCCAGAGAGTTTTCAAGAAAACCACGATCTCTTTTAGAATATAAAAAATGGAAAGCTACTGAATTAAGACAATTTTTATTGTACACTGGGCCTGTTGTCTTAAAAACTATTTTAAAAGACACAATATATTCAAACTTCCTTGATTTGTCTGTTGCCATACGGATATTGCTGAGCCCAAATTTATTGTCAAAAAATATTGCCTATGCTGAACAACTCTTAAAATACTTTGTGTTTTCATTTTCTAAGTTGTATGGTGAAAATCAACTTGTGTATAATATTCACTCTTTAATACATTTGCCCAGTGATGCTAAACATTATGGTGTTCTTGATAATGTATCTGCGTTTCAATATGAAAGTTACCTTGGGAGATTAAAAAAATTAGTTCATAAGCCTCAAAATCCAATTGGTCAAATAGTACGCCGAATTATTGAAGGGCACTGCAACATCAATGACAACACTTCCAATAAGAAAGAGCCAATGTTGAAGAGAATTCATTTAGATGGTCCTATACCTGTTGATTATCGTTCTTATTTTCAGTTCAAACAATACCATGGACCTAGGTATTTTATCTCCACATCCATTGGAGACAATTGCTTTCAGATTGAAAGTAAGTTAGGAATTGTAAAGAATATTTTGCACAATTCTACCTTTGCTGAACCCAATAATGCTTTAGTTGTGTTTGAAGAATTTGAAGATGCTGAACTATTTTTTTCAGATCCAGTTCAATTTCACTTTCAATATATTTTGTGACCAAGCTGGAATTAGACAAACTTTTCCTGTTGCTAGTTTGCTGACAAAGTATCTTCTACTTCCATTTAAACAAGGATTTGTGGCTTTACCATAGTTGCATTTATCTTAACTTTTAAAATATTTTTTTCAAGTCAATTTAAAATTTCTATAGTTTAAAAAAGAAAATAATTTATTACTTATACAACTTTAATATTACACTTTCTTTTGGTAATGCTTTGAGTGATTTTTTTTGTTTAGAATTTGTGAATGTACAAGTTGTTACTCCATAGATAAATAAATATTAAAAAAATTTTACTTTGATAAGTTTAGTTGCAATATTAATTTGTAATATTTTTATTTGATTGAAAATATTTAAAGAATGGTGAGTATTATGACACATGACTATTAATATTGATTACTAAATTTCAGCTGATGCAGTTTTGATTTTACTATACTAAAATGTATGCAATTGTTGAATATGTTGAGACTAAAGAGATTGATTTTTTGCCAATGAAGTGGATGGTTGATGGAAATAAACAGAATGTTAAAAGTTTAATTAAAGATAAAACTGCATTAAATTTTTACTATCCACCAGTAAAAGCAGCAAGTAAAGTGTCAAATGCCAAAAAAATATGCAGTAACCCAGAAGAACACTGGCTTTTATACAAAGTGCGAATTCTTGGAACTGCAAGTTAGTACTATTGTTGTTTTTAGAGATCCTTCTATGAAGGATCTGGCTTTCTCTCTTAATAAGATTTTTAGAGCTCCTTAAGGGACTCTGATTTAGTCATTAATAAAATGGTTTTGCAATGGTAGAAAGGAGAGCACTCTTTTCTCCCATTTCTAAAACATTTAGAGCACTCATGTTTGCAAAGAAAAAATAATTGTTTAGAGCATACTACTTAGCTATTGATGTGTAAAATTTTTCACGGACATTGCATGTAATCAATGAAATGTACACAAAATATAATTTGTTCTAGACACTCTTAAAAGCGCAAATGAAAAAACAAAACAGGCTGAAGACACATCTAATGTTGACTATGACACAGATGATTATAATAACTGTAGAAATTTGGAAACACAAAAAATTAGGTTAGAGAATTCCAGTATAATTTGTTTCACTCATGTTCAGAATTAAAATAAATGTAAATATATATTAATTTTTTTAATTTAATTTTAACTGTAGAAAAATTGTTTTCTGATTTACAGATCATTTTAGAATTTTTCATTCAAATTATTTTTAGCTTGCTGTCTATTGTTTCAATAATAAAATCAATTAATAAAATTTTTTAGTTTAATTTATAATATTTAAAAATAATAATTGTCACTTTTGTTTAAAAAAAGAAAACATTCTTTTGACTATGAAAATGATGTTGCTGATGATGAAATTGAAGACTCTTATCAAGAAAACAGATTGATTACGTAAAAAAATTAAATCTATAAAGTTCTAAATTGTTTATCTAAGATCATGAGACACCAAAAAATTATAAATAAATAAAATAGTATTAATAGAATGGTTTTTGTTATTTTTATCACTTCAAATTTTCAGATATGAAGGTTTTTTAATAGATGGCAGGTGTGGTTCTTGGTTCTTTAATAGATGGATTGCCGTAGTAATAGTTTTAAATGTGAATATAGTTGGTAAATCTAGTACATTTATACCTATTTTGTTATCTTGTTATTTCAGAAATACAAGCATCTCTATGGTTACAAAACCAACACCACCTCAACACTTAAGGGCAATACAATCAAGCTCACACTCATCTTTGTCTCAAAATGTGCCTGTATTAAAACACCTACCACAATCCAGTACCTCTGATCACCAGCCTAATGTAATACAACCTGATATGTTACCCAGTCATTCAAAAAATATAATGGAAACATCAGCTCAGGTGTTTAATTCAATAAACTCAAGTAAGCTTGTTTTTGAAAGTTGCTGAGTTCCATGATTATTAGTTTAAAAAAAAAAAATTGAAGTAATTCAAATTATTGAAATAGTGAGATTATAACTTAGATTTTGAAATTGAGTTTTTGACTGTATTGTATAGCAAATTGTAGAGTATAAAACCAAATTTTTAAATATGATTTAGCTGTTCTTATGCAGAAGTTATTAACAACTCTTGAAGAAATAAAAGAAACTCAAAAGACTCATTCTGTAATGTTACAATCTATTATGCGAAAATTAAATACACCTCAGTTGGAAAATGATAATGAGTTGCCAAATGACATTCACTTTCCCCTTTCTAATATCAAAGATATTAATGATTTGGAGGAGCATCTAAAAGATCAATCAATAAAGAGAACACTGGTGAGTATTTTATTTTCCATGTCTAACAATATTATTTTTCATAACTTCATGGTTTATTTTATGTTTTATGAAATAAATAAGTGATGTGTAAACTAAATGTTTTATAATTACAACCTAACCCATGGCCTGGGCATGGTGTTAAACTGATCCTATATTGGCCCAGGTGAGGTTCTTTAGCTGTGGTAAGGTACTTAGTTAATTTAGCTGTGGTAAGGTATCAAAGTTTTCAATCTCCTAGGAGATGGAAAGCTTTGAGGTTAAACCCCCAATTTTAATGAGGAGTTTGTAAATCTAGACTGAAGGGCCACTGTAGTTATGGGGGCCACTCATTTTTTATTAACAGTCTCTCAACTCTTAATTTTGACACACAAGCCTTGTCACAAAATTGCTGCATGGAGAAACAAAATGAGTGTGGTTCTTCCTGAGGTGGAGAGTGGTGGGATTGAACCACAAACCTTGTATTTACAAGGTGGATGCTCTACCACTACTTCATCTATACTTAAAAGCCTAATCATATGTGTTACCTCAAAGTCTTCGAAAAATGTTACATTAGCAAATGTAATTGGCTGTAAAAGAGTACATACATAATTCAATCATTTACTAATTTAATTCAACTTGATACTTTTTTCAGACTTGTATTGTATCCAATATTGGTGGAAGCTCACTAAATGATGCCATTAAAAGAATGATGAAATTCATTCTCTCTAATAACCTTGGAAGACTGTGTAATCTTTCTGGGCAATCTGGAAAAGTTTGTTTTTCCAAACTGGAAATATTTGAAGTTGTCTGTGGTATGTTATTCTATTCATATAATAATCTTGAGACGTGTAATTTAAAAAATGTTTTTTCTGTTTTTTTTGTCTTGTGAAATTTTTTTAATAAAGTTTGTGTATTAATACACAAACTTTATTAAAAAAATTTCATACCAGCAACTGCGGTATGGAAATTTTCAGCACTTAATCTAAACGGTCAAACCAAAACGTGTGTGTGCGTGTGTGTGTGTGTGTGTGTGTGTGTGTATATATATATATATATATATATATATATATATATATATATATATATATATATATATATATATATATATATATATATATATATATATATGTAATTCTTCTTTTGTGCGTTTAGGTGCAGTTAAAAGAAATGCATTAACGACTAATGCAACCCAAAAGGAGATCGAAGGCGAATTGCGCAGGTGGTTCGCAAACGCCCGAGACCGGGGCGAAGACAGCCGAAAAAAAAAATGTATCTGTAACATCTTCAGATTCTTTATTATCAGAAATATAGTTAGAATTCAATATATATATTCGACTATTAATTAAAGTATAAAGTATGCGAGGTTTACTAAGTTTCAAATACATTTGAGGATTGCCATGCGGTGATACTCATGCGTGTGGTCATACAGGTCGTAGATTGGTCCCAAGATGCACAAGTTAAGCTTAACAAACGGTCTCTGTGGGTCACATCCCAAGCAGTTCCCATGCGGCCCCCTTCCAAAAATAATGCCTTGCGGTTCCCGTGCGGGCCCCCTGGACAAAACCTTGTGGGTCCCGACTGGGATTCCCGTGCGGGACCCATACTTTAACTAACGTGGGACCCGTGCGGGTCCCGACTTGTTTGGCTGGCTGGGTTGTAAAATACTGAAAGCATTTTAACACACGAAGGGATATATTCTTACTTCTTACCACTCTGGTTTCATGTAGAATGCTATTAAATTCAATTAAATTCCTATTCCAATTAATTCATCTAATCCAATTCCAAATAAATAGACGGGAACGGTATATACATTATTGGCTATTTTAGTTTTGTATCAGTTGAATATTTGTGTTCATATTGTGTTTTGGTGTTTTTCAAAAATTTGATAACAAGATTAATAAGCGAACGTTAGAAGTAACAAGATTAATAAGCGAACGTTAGAAGTACTTAATCACTTGACTTTTGAAATATCTGAATCTACACAAAATGAGTTTAAAATCCGAAAAAGTATTGTAACATTTTTTTGCTTGTGCGAAATCAATATTGTCACTCCACCATTTGGCAATTAATCATTCGTCAATTTAATTTGGTTATCACCATGTGGGGGCTGCCCTCAGATTTATCAGCCTGAGATACTGAGTCTGAAGTAAACAAAAAAAAAAACATAAGAAGATTTTGAAGATTTTTTAGGAAAAATTGGCTCAATAATAATGACAGCAATTTATTACCATTGTGCACATTTTTGTTATGGGCTTCACCGGTTTAAAAGGCGTGAAATATAAATCGGTGAAAAATTAAAAGAGTTATTTCTTCCTTAGTTTTAAAGCAACAAATTAAGCAAAAGTATCAAGTGTAAATCGAGCGTAATGTACTTTATATGTTAAAGTATTTACTTATAGTCTTCTATAAGTCTATTACATACATCTACAGACGTCTATAAAACATCATGCTCCTTTGATATTTTAAGGTCAAAGGAGTTTGTGCAACGTCGCTCGAGTAGATTATCATTTCTGTTGATTGTGATGTGCATAAAAGTGAAGTAAGACTCGTCATTGAAGATAGACTGTTTTCTTTAAAGATTCTGATTATGCGATCACAGCAGTTACAACTTTGGTTTCACTGGTTTTCTGTTCACATTGGTGTCGCTGTTTTTTAATCTATCTTTGCTTTCAACGTGTAATTAACTCTAGGCAGCCTTTTTAAGGAGCTTACTCTTGTGAAACTCTGTCACTATGTCACTACAAAATCAAAGCGGGTATTTTAATCAAAATCAAAGCAGCTTACTCTTGTGAAACTCTGTCACTATAGACAAACATGGTTTTTAGGAGCTTAACGTTCTTTTTTACTCTTTTTTTTTTTTTGGCTACGCGATCAACTCCCATCACTCATTTATGGCTAGAATCATTTTCAGCACACTTGATTATCGAACTATATTCTGCTTTGAAGTGGCTTAGGGTAAATCTTATGCTATAAGATCAATTATCAGTTTTTTATTTCGTGCCGATTTACTGAACACCCGTTAATATAGATTTTTGCGGAGCGTTAATTTCGTTCACACGCTTTTTTTACTTCTCAAAATTGGCAGATAATTTTTGCAACAAAATTAGACTGACAAAACAAATTTATTTTGAATGCTAACATAATTAAAAAGAGCAAATGAAACAGACAGAGTTTGTCCCAAACTAAAACATAAATGTCTTTGATAGTTCTCAACTAAAAATCCTGGAAGCTGGAAGTCCTTAAGGCATGAAAAACATTTGATTTGAACCTATTCTTTAAATTTTCTTTAACTTAATACCGTTGATTCGTGCTCTAAAATTATATAATTTTATCTAAATTTTTAATTTCTATAATTTTATGGCTGCATTGAAATTTTACACTATTTACATTATCGTACTTTAATTTTATGACGATTGGTATTTACAAAAGTAAACGAGACAAACTTTCTACCAAAACCTTTCTAAAAAGTTTTTTTATTTATGGACTCTTAATTTCTATCTTCTCAAAAAGGTTGTAGTTGAACAAGTCCTTCCTAACTGTGTTGCAAACAAAATGTGTAGATGCCAATAAAACATTTCTCTTTCAAACCCTCAAAGAAAGTTTTCCTCCAATTTTGTTTCCTTCAAAGACGTTGAGCGAAAATGAAAATCTTAAAAAGTTGTATTTATTGTTTTTCAATGTATCCGCAGCTATTTTTGAAATACCTACGGATACATCTTTACATTATAGTTATATAAAGATGCACCGATACATCTTTATATTACAATTACATAAAGATGAATTGGTGCTTTTCTTTCTCGAGAAAAAAAAGCACCGATACATCTTAAAATAATTGAGATAACTGCTATTTTGTAACAAAAAAATGATTTTTAAGATTTTGAGACTGTATAAAGTATAATGTCAAAAATAAAGTACTTACAAGATATATCTTTTAAATTGTTACTGCAATTTTTTTGTAGTTTCGATATGAGTTGTTTTATATTCCACCGTTCAAACCCTCCGAAGAAGGGTGGGAGAGATGTTTTAATGTTGAAAAACTATTCACAACCCTAAGTTTGGCATAGTGGTGAGCAGCAATGGCGAACCAGCTGTTTATATGGGGTGCTGCGTTAGTCATTGCATTTGGATTAACTATGAAGGATATGGCTTTTCACCGAGAATCATCACATCCTTCAACTACAGAAGAGAAAAATACTTTACCTGTTGGACCGAAGTTATCCTTTTTAGTTTGGTACGTAAATAAGTATAGATATAACTCTATGTATAAAGTTTCTTAACACATGATTTCTGAATTAAATTAAACTAATTAAAATTTACTAAACTGTTTAAACTACTGTTTTAGAATTACTTTAAAACTTTATTATTAACAATTTTGGAAGTGTTTTATTTTTGGTTGTAATTTTAATTCTTTTTGCCATATACTCTTTATATTATAAGTATTTTAAACAGTGCTAGTTTTTGCATCTTTTTAATATTGTAATATTAAATAATAACCGAAATCTTTAAAACTATTTTTGGTTGAAGAAAGATTCCATTATGAAATGATGATTGATTGAAAATGTTCCCAAACAAAAAAGGATTGCTTTTAAATTTCAGGGGGATTTTATCTGAGAGTTAATGTTATCAGAAAGTATTCCTAAGCACATATTCTTTTAGTGCCTAAGTCAGTATTTACTAGTTATTTTTTGCAACTAGATAATTTTGGTGTTTATGTTAAAAGTTATTTACACAATTTTTTTATGATAAATAAACAGTCCTGTCTTCAGAACAGTTTTTTTTTTTATGGAAGATTCTGGTTTTTTAAAGGATTTCTTTAGTCCTATTCAATTTTTAACATCTTAGCTGTATTTCTTGCTTACAGTTAAGGGATATTTATAATAATGGTTTGTTTGATCTTTGATGGCTATGTCTTGTTTGATGTTCAAAGGCATTTGGCCATTATAATGTCTTGAACATCTAAATATTTTTTTAAAATCATGCCATAACATTTTAAAAAAAATGAAATGAACAAACAAATAAAATACAGTTGGTTTCAGACTATAAAGTATAGTTTGTTTAGTTTATTACTATATAAATTCTAAATTTTTTATACCTTGTTTTATGTTACTTGCTTTTATTTCAGCATTGGATGAGGATACAGACGGGTATTTGAGGAATACGCTCAGATTATTCAACAGCGATATCCTCATTTATCCATTTCAGGAAGTAATTATCCAGCTCCAAAAGTTCATAACTATATAGCAAGTGCCACTAATATTCTAAAGTGGGGTGCTCTTGCTGTCATAACATTAGGAGAAAGAGTTAGTTTTTGGCGTAATCTTAACATACAGAATCCACCAGAAATTTATCAATGGTCTCAAAACCACAAGGTATAATATTCATATTTTTGTAGCTTTCTAGTGAGAAAAATAATACTTATAAAAAATTGACCTGTGGTTTTAGCTTCTTAATATTGCAATTTGTATCAAAAACTCAATTTAGTTGACTTGCTTTTTTCATAATAAACTGTTTTCAACTGATGAGAATTAGTCAACTTTGAAAGCAGTTTATGAAAAAAATTTAAAAATTGATATATTCTATAGATAATGTCATGTGTTGCTGTTTTTTTTATTGGCAACACGATTGAAAATGGATTACTGCAAACTGGAGCATTTGAAATCTACTTTAATGGTAAGTTAAAAAGTATATTGAGGTGCATTGTTGTACACTTTTTAGGATGTAAAAGATATTGAAGTTTTTCATACAAACTTATATGGAATTCTCAGATTTTGTATTAAACATAGTTTTTGTCATAAATTTTAGATGTGCTAATATGGTCTAAGTTAAAGACACAAAAGTTGCCAAAAGTTGATGAACTATTGGAGAAGATTAGAATTAAAATGGAAGGTAGTGTAAATGTTAGGAGTTATTCTGAAAAAGATAAAACTGCTTCAATCAAAGTTGAAAATCCTACAGAAAGAAATGCACCAAAAACTTTAAATGACTTTAGAAGTGTTGATGATGAGCAAAAAAATGATTTTGATGAATTTGATAAAAATGACTTAACATCAGAAAATACAGTTGATCTCAATAATCATTATGAGTTTTAAAAAAAAAAGTAAAAAAAAAAAGTGGCAGCAAAATTTTTAGAAGATTTTTTGATATTAAAAAAAAATTATCAGTCCTTTTCTCTTAAAGTTTTAACAAGCTGTTTTTTTTTTTTTGTTTGTTTGTTTTTTTTTTCCTTCTTCTTCCTCTTATTCTTCAAAAGCGTTTATTTCAAAATGCTTAATTATTTTATATGTATGGTAAGAGGTAGGAAAAAAATTAATTTTAGATAAAATCATGAAAAAATATAGTGTAAACATAAAATTTATATTATTTATACGTTGAATTTTACTATTACGTATGTATATATTTGCATTAGCTCTGCCATTTTGGTTTTGTGTGAAGAGGTGCATGAAAAATACAACAAAGTATTAATGCATCACTGATGGTATATTCTAAAATGTGCAGTTTTAAAAATACATTTCAATATCATTTAAAATTTTGTGTTTGTTTCTATGATAACACATCCCATCCACACTTGCCACATGATGACAAGGATTGTGATGAGCATTTGTATGTCAAAATTTCCCTGAGAAATCACCTAGTTATTTTGTACATCTACTTAAGATTTATAAATCTTAAACAGATATTTTAAATTTAAAATCTACCAACTGAAATCAATGATATATGTGTCTGTATACGACAAACTGTTTTCAAACAGTTGAATTCTTTGGTTTTGCTTAAAAAAATTTATCATGCTTTTTTTGTTTTTGTGAGGAAAGGACACGAAAGAAATTATAAACATAAATTAACGATTTTAACTCGATTTAAACACATTTCCTATCGAAACACAAGGTGGGCCCTCGGTACAACCGTAAGAAAGAGAAAGCAGTCATACAATATAAGTTTAACTTTGGTTTCGCAATAACAACTAAAGATGCAACTGTTTATATCAACAAAATTAAGTGTTCAGTTATGAGCATCTCGAAAATATCGTAGCCATTTTATGATTTTAACCAACGAGTAAAGATATCTGACAATCTTTTCAGAGAACCGTGCCCCTGATTCAAGATCAAAATAAGTCAAAAAAAGAAGATTGCAAAAATTGGACACAGAAAAAGGAGTGTTCAGAGAATTTTAAGAATCATATTTTGGATGCGAACTTAATGCGAAGTATATAAAGAGAAAAGTTTACGTTGGACTTAAAATACTGATGAGAGATTTTATGTTGAGAGAATGGTCCCGACATAAGTACACATTTTTGGGAAAGAGTTACAAAAATTTGATTTTTAGGTTTGATTTCATTAACAAACTAGTAAAATCAACTAAAACTGAAAGTACTCGTTGTTATTGGTCCCTCAACTTGATTTTTATCAAATTATCTTACGTTTCAAACGTGGCAAAAAATGCTTTTTAAACCAAAAATAGAAAGTGAAAGATTTAATTTATAAAGAATTATATAAAAATCTCGGGATTATATTCCGAGCCAATTTTCTTTTAAATCATCAAACTATTTCTTTAACAACCTTCGTGTATTTTGCTATGCTTTTAAACTTGAGAGAAAGGAATTAAAAATTCAAGCTTGAAGACTTAAGAAATTAACTGAGCAACAAAAAAACTCTGAAAATTTGTTGGAAGGTAGGATTCTCAGAAAGTCTCTTGGGAGCTGCAAAAGTGATGTAAAAAGTCTCTAGGGAGCTCCACAAGTGATGCAAAAAGTGTCTTGGAGCTGCACAAGTGATGCAAATAGATAATAGAAATGAGAAACGAACTTCATATCATGCTAGTAATAAAAATACGTTTGATACATGTTAAATTGAGCGAAAATTGAGAATAACTGGACAAAGCTATTTCTATACATTTATTTGCCTATATAGGCTTTAATGTGATTGATTAGCGTTATTACAAGTGATATTGCTTGATAAACTTGTATTTCATACTACTTCCAAATCATATTCTAGCTTAAATAAATAACATTCTTTAATACAGAGAATTAGCAGATTTTATTGAAACTTTCCTTTTCAATAAAACAAATTAGCGGTTATGCTAAAATGGCTTTAAGAATGTATTCTAAAAATGATACAAACTAAGTATAGTAAGTGGTAGGTCTACATATTTACATAAAACTTAGTTTACAATATAATTTTTTAACAAAAATTACATGAACCATTTAAGAACTACAACAATTAAATGAACCATAGTTTATCAAACCACAATGCTTATAGTTATGCAGAGTTCATTAAGATATATACTAAATGAGAGCATAGTTTTCCTTTAAGAATCGCACAACACCATCCGGTAAGTTTTCTTTTTTTTGGGTGCTTAAGTGATTATAAAGCACTGATCACAGGATCTGATAAGCATAAAAAGCGTTATAAAAGGTGAATAAAACTCGCAAAATATTTTAAATTCTTTATTGCGTGCTCCTTGAGTCACTTCTCTCATCATCTCATTTGCTGCACCATCATCAACAACCATGCCACCCGTGTATCAAGATTCTGAGTACATTCTATACCAATTTGTACCAGGGATAAAGTTTTATAATAAGCTGTGCTGTTGCTAGGCAATAGTCTTTATATTTCTCAGCACCAACCATGAAACCAGATGAAAATATACATAGTAGAAAATGCATTTTTTAAATCAAACACACATCAACATCAATAATTGCTGCTGTTTGGTCTGAATTTCTAGAAAAGTGTTTGAGAGTATTGTCATTATTTGTTAATCCAGAACCAATCAGAATTCAGACTTAGGTAGATCAATCACCAGCGCAACTACTTTTCTGATTGAATTAAAATCTTTTTGGTTTTGATTTTATTTTTTGTCATGTAGCAGATCTCGCGAGGTTAGAATTATTTTGTTCTATCTCCAAGTTTAAACGTTGGGAGAAAGTTTTTGATTTTTTCTAAAAGTAAAAACTGTTTAAAACTTTAACTAAAGTTTTTTAAAAAATAATAACTTATGCTTTAAATAATTTATGTTTAAGCAAATTATTTAGAAAAAAATTTATAAAATAATGCGTATTTTATAAGTTATTATCACTAACTAAAATTAACAACTCATTTTCTCCCAACTTTTAAAATGGGAGATAGAACAAAATAATTCTAACCTCGCGAGATCTAGATGCTCATTTCTCTCTCTCTCTCTCTCTCTCTCTCTCTCTCTCTCTCTCTCTCTCTCTCTCTCTATATATATATATATATATATATATATATATATATATATATATATATATATATATATATATATATATATATATATATATATATATATATATATATATATATATATATATATATATATATATATTCATATATAAAATATATAAAGTCCAAAGTTTGAATGTGTGTCAAATCCACAGTTTTGATCCGATCCTCATCAAATTTTGCAAACAAGTCTAATTTTTCCCAGGGAAGGTTTTAGGCCAGGTTTGGACCATCCCAGACTTCATGTTCAGGGTGCTTATGGGACTTGGGTCCACCCCCTCCGACCAATTCTTGCCCCGGCGAGGAGGTGATTACGGAGCTTATAATTTTAATAGTTTTTACCAGTGAAAACCAAAAAATTGTAAACATGTGTTAGCGATTTTTTATGACGATTTTTTAAAGGATATTTTTGGAAAAAAAAATTCTGTAAAGACAGTTTTTTGTTTGAAGAGAAGATTACGGTAATTTAACGATGTGTTTGTTACGAAAAAAACTACATTACTACTGTGGTTTAGTTTCCAAAAAACATCTCTTCACAGCTACAACTACATTTTTGATTAACACAGAAAAACGTTATATTTAATAGCTGGAAAATCTAGCGCATTGCACCGGATATTCCAGCTAGTATAGATAAGTTTTACATATATATATATATAAAAATATATATATTGTAACTAAATTTGTGAGGTTTGAAAAATTGTTGTTGACAATCTTAGAATGATTGTATTGAATGTATTTGATGTCAAAGTTGAAAATGAACAGAAAAAGTGCGTTTAATGGCGCAAAAATACTAGTCATCATAACTCTTGTTTCCTTAGTTTTTTTTACAATTATTGGGTGTTTCTACGGTCTTGACTGTGAAAATGCTGGGAGATTGCAAACAACCTTACTTTTTGAAAGTTTTACTACTTTAGCTAAATACTGCAGAAAAATTATTATATATGTTAACAAAATTTCTATTAAATACAATCAAATAATCTTTTATAAGATTTCCTTGAAGAACGACTTTAGGTTAATGCAAAGTCTCTCATCATAAGTGAGTCCCACCTTTTCTGATAACGCTCTTCAATTGTCCGAATATCCTAATGAAACCTTTCACATTGCCCAAATTTTGTGAAATTCGGTCTAAATACGAATGCAGGAAGTTGATTTTTATGCTCATGTTGCACCTTAGCACTTCACTTGACCTATTTTGTTCAGGTTCACAGAGACTTGGATTATCAAAGGAGTTCGATGTGCTGGGTTGTACCTCTCTTGTTTTAAATTGAAGTTGTTGAGAAAAAGATAAGTTTGGGTATATGACAACTTACTTTCGTTTCCAAGTTTAATTCCGTTTATTTTCACAACGAGGTTCTCGCCAAATCATGAATGTTTCAAACTTTATTGCAGCCCTTTTTCTAGTGAACCATAACCGTAGACAAAAAACACATTTCTGGTTACACAACTTATTTTAAAATACTGATGATATGCTGTTTTTACAAAGTCCGATATTGGTTTTCGATATTTTTCAAATATATATTCGCCACAAATATAGCAAAAACAATCTGGATTGAGCACACAATATCTTCTTAACGAAGCTACATAATAAAAAATAAGAAAATATATTTTATTATCCTACAAAAAAAGAAAATCTAAGTAAAAATAGAAATTGTAGGTAGTTAGCTATAACTCAAAAACAAAAGCTGTCAGAGAAAAAATTTTGCCATATTCAAAAAATTCTTGTCAAATTGAGATCACAGGAAACAATTTTTTTTCTTTTGTTGATGAGTGTTATAGATTATCTAAAATGTATGTTGAATAACCATATTTTATTTATTAAAAATATTTCTTATTGGAATTTTTTTTCTCACAGATGGTGGTATACTTTTTTTACATATCAAAAATATTTAAAAGCAACATATTGGTCTTTTTTGTTAAGTGTATCTTTTAGCCTAAGATATGCACAAAGCATTCCAGCAAAATGTATTTCTTTCAAAACTTAGCGAGAGACTGGGTACTAGTAATTTATTTTACTCTTAATCACAGTCAGCTTTTTTTTTTTTTTTTTTTTTTTATCTCAGAAGAAATTTCGATTGATTGTTTGTTACTCATGTCATTTTATAATGGGTACAAGCAATATAGCGTGGCAGGACCATCTAATTGTTGATTATTTCCAAATATTGAAATTAAATTGGAAATAATTCAGCCAATGGTGGTCTCAAATTACACTGGCGAGCGATAAATGAATAAATACTAAGCACACTGAGAAGGCTTTACACCACCCACCTATATATTATGTTATATCTAAGAAATTTAAGCTGTAATAATATTTCGTTTTCTTCAGTGTGCTTCATCGTTATTTTTTGTATTTTGGGTTATGTGAGTTATGTTGGTAAAATTATGACAATTTCTTGCAACAGGTTTTGCCTTGTTTGGAGGTACTAAATGGAATGATGAAAAGTGCAACGGGAATTAGTATCAACAACAAATTTAAAAGTAGATTCAAATTCAGGGTTTTCTTTTATCTGGAAAAAAAAAAAAGAAAATCTCAAATTCAAAAAAATTCAGAAGGAAAAATTTTGTATTTTGTTAAGAGAGCGTCATGTTTAATTAAATTTCGATTTTGCAAATTTATGAATCTTGAGGAATACGCACATTCGTACTCCATATAATAGAGAAGAAAGCTGAGTATCCCAAAAAGATTTACCCTCTTACATTTCCTTCTATAAAACGATAATTATTTCTCAAAACTAACATACACATAACATTCCGACCTAAAAGTTAATGATATACACAGTATGGCTAACAAAATATTTATAGAATTTATGAAATGGCATCCATTACATTCAATTAAAATTGATACGTTTGCTAGCGAAAACCTCATTTAAATAGTTTCTCATCAAAACAAGAGACAAGAGTTTCACTGAGCCTGAGCAATTAAAGGTGACAAACAAAATTTGCAAGCCATATTGCGAGCACTGCTCGCCAATTGAGATGACGCTCTGCTTAGCTCGTTTAGATTCGTGATGAATAATTGATCTCAGATCAAACTGCATTTAAATTGCGCTTACAAATGAATTGCCAACATAAAATTTATTTTGCTTACGCATAGACTTAACATGTTTTATAGTTTTATTTTTACGCCTTTAAATGAAGTCACAATGCCTCACTAGATGAAATCAGTTGATTGATTTAACTCTTTTTTGTTAACTTTAAGTGTAATTTTAATCTGTGTGATGTCAGCATTATAATAACGGCATTATAATATAGGTTTATGTAATAGGTGTAGATCTTGTGAAAAAACTTTTTTTTTGAAAAACTGATCAGAATTCAATGAAGGGTACACGATTTAAAGTTTATGTTGGTGCACATACACTTTAGTAAATACATTAAAAACAAAAATCAATTTTTATATATATATATATATCCCTTTTTTTTTTGCAACTGAAATGTGTATTAAATTAATTGCTCACAGCAACCACAATTAAAAAAAAATAGTAACAAAAACATACAAAATAACACACATACATTAACTATTAGATACATAAAATATTATTGCATATTTGGACATTTAAAACAGAAATGATAAAAAAACTTTTCAACATAAGAGAAAAAATCTTGCTTAGTGTTTATTAGCATTCTATTACAATGTAAATTCATTTTGAATTAATTCTGAATCCTTGTACATAACAAACTGGAAAAAAAGCTCCACCATCACGTTATATGATATTGCAACACGTTTTTCGATTTTGTTTATGATTTAAAAAATTAATTCGCCGTACTATCTCAGCAAATACTTCATTAACATTGAATCTTGTTTTTGCAGAAGTTTCAAAAAATGGGGCATGCCATCTTTCTGCAACTGCTTCCCCTTCTTCTTGAGTCACTTCTCGCTCATCAAATATGTCTCGTTTATTACCTACTAGTATTAAAGGCACATTAGATTGTCCTTTTAAACGGACAATCTGATCTCGCATAGGTTGCACATCTTGAAGTGTTTGCCGATTTGTTATTGAATATACTAAAAGAAATCCCTGCCCATTCTTTATATACAAATCTCTCATTGAGGCAAATTGTTCTGTTCCAGCAGTATCAAGAATTTCTAATATAGAGGGTGAGCTATCAACTTCAATTTCTTTTCGGTAAAAGTCTTCAATAGTGGGATCATATCTTTCTAAAAACTGATTTGACACAAACTGGACAGTCAAAGCACTCTTTCCAACACCCCCTGAGCCCAAAACAACTACTTTATATTCTTTCATTTAAATTGTATAATACTTCAGAGTCATTTAACTTTTAACATACTTTTTATTTAATTGATATGCCTATAAATAAAAAATAACAAAAATCATCTTTTAACAATTAAAACATAACTATTTTTGTTTGTTAAAAGATTTAAAAAGTATTATAATATAAACAATTTAGTTAGTGTCATTGAACTAATCATCAAACTTGCAGTTAGATTTCAAATTACATATTCATTATAATGACAGCAAAGTATTATGACATTAGCAGTGTTCATATTGCATATTTAGTTATTGGCAATTTAGATCCTATATATATATATATATATATATCAGACATTTATAAATCAAAGCTACAAATAATTCATTGAAGCTAATACTTTTTATCAATATTATTATAAAATTTATCAATATTAATATCAGATAATCACAAAAACTAATTTTACAACTCTAAGGTTGATATTTTATCATAATCTCCATTTTGCAATAAAAAAAAAAATATCAATTAACTAACTTTAACAATTTATCATCAAATAATGAAAAACCAGATCTAATTATGTTATGAAAGTGTCAGTTTTTCCTTGTAAAAATACTGCATAGAAATTGAATCATGAAACAAAGCCACTAAGATCTTTAACTTAGAGATTTAAAAATATCAACATAGTTTAAGTTTATAATTTCAAAACAATTAAAGGAATGCTTCTTTAATTTTTATTAAGTAAAAGAAGAAGAGCGTGAAACTAACAATAAACAACAAATAAGTCTTAATTCTATAAGACTTATAAAAAAATTAAAATAAACAGAAAAAATGATAAAAAGACATGATAAGACTTTAAACTTCAAACTCTATCATAATTTTGTTTCAATCATTATCCAAATTAATTCACATATTTAATTTCATAATGAGCAATGCTTTTTAAAGTACCTCAATTCTACATTTTTGAGCAATAGCATCACTCTGCTATACCAAACAAATACAAGCTTGATGTTGTTACAACATAAACTAATCAAATTGCTGACCTCACAATAAAACAGACGGAGAAAAAAGCTTAAATTATTTAAATTAGGTCGACAATACCAAGTAAAATATGATAAAGTTGCATACAAATTTTCACTACACCCATTCTCAATCATTAACCGAAACATTATCAAAGCAAAATAGGAGATCTGGTAAAAAAACACTGCAATAATTACTCAACTCGTTCATGTAAATGAACACGGAATATCAAAAATAAAAAAAGGTAACATTTGGATTTCGTATATAGGAGAAAAAGCTTTGTACGTAATGCGCATCTAAGCATTAAATTAAACCTATAAAATAAGCTGAACTTAAAAATCCATTCTCATAAAAAGTTAGAACATATTCTAAAATATGGATGTCAGTCAGTAACTATAATTGGATCTCGCCCGAAGTATAAACTTTTGGTCCTTTCTTAATGGAGCATTTAAATTTAAATTGAAGCTTCTCTTGTTGTTTTATAAAACGTCGTATGCCTTTATTCTTTTTTAAAAAATATTATTTTTAAGCATAAATTCCTGCCTTTAAAAATGAATAGGATTGAATGTAAAAACTTTTGTTAATATATAAAGATTTTAAAGCTAATGAAAAAAACCCATGATACTAAAAATTCTTTGATGTATTTAATACTTAAGCATCAAATGCTTACCATTACATAAGTAGAATATTTAAATCTTTTAACAGTAAATAATTTTTTTGTCGTTGCAATTCATGCAGTACATTCTCAGATTTTTAAAAATCAAAATTGCAGCATTTGTTGGTTCATAACATTCAGTTGCATTCTTGACAAAAACACACACAAAATAAATTAAAATAACGCATATATCTACAAAAATCAATAAAAATTTAATAAAACAATAAAATCGTGTCTACTATTTGTAGATTTGTATATTCGAAAGGCGGAGAGCCGAAAACCTTTCAGCGCTCAGAAATCGTAATTATTGTAATTATTGTAATTAACTTTGTCAACGAAACCAATCTCGTTTCCAAACAAACGTAGGTTAAATTTTCTACCTATTAGATTGTCAATAATATTTTTGGCGTCTTGTCATAAGCATGTTATATATATATATATATATATATATATATATATATATATATATATATATATATATATATATATATATATATATATATATATATATATATCTGACTGGCCGCATTAAAAATGCTTGATGTGAAACAATTATTATCAGAAGAAGAGCAATTAGTGAGGAAATCCTCCATTTAAACATCGATATTCCAAGATTCTGAACTGCAATATTAAGACCTAAAATATTGAGATTTTTTGAAATAACAATTGAGAACACTGTTATGTTAGTCAGAGTTACTTGATAAAGAAACGTTTTAATGAAAAGCGAAACTGACTATTTAATTAAGAAAAACGAAACTAAATCAGACCAATCAGGCTTTACCAAACATTTGTTTGTGTACATCATGTAAATTCTATATTTAGGGAGCTATTTGGATTTTTTTTTTTTGTTGTTAAAGTGTTTTTTTTGTTTCACTGCTGATTTTTGGATGAAAGGGGGTGGCACTCGACAGCATTACGGCAATTGAAGACAAAAGTTAAACAAAATGTAAAAACGGAACGGCTGTGTTTTTATTGAACGTAGTAGTCGTTTGTCAACAATGTTCGAATCAATATGGCGTATTCCTATTGAGGAAGCTCTCGCCACTTATTTTGATAAAAATATCATCTTTTAAAATGTTGTTGTTTTATTGAAATTTAGCTGTAAATTTCAGAAGATGTTCTAATATGCTGATTATTTTAGATTAAAAAGTTAGTTCATTGTACAATCAAAAGTTAAAAAGAAACCTTGCTTGGTTATATCGTTCTGAAATTTAAAAAATTATAATATCAATGTACACGTTAAAAATCTTAATAGAATCTGATGGCTCATAATAGAGCGTCGGTTAGTGATCAATTTTTATACATTTTATCGTATTTTTAAAATGAAAATATTATGTATATAGTCAAATGAAGTATTAAGAGTACGAATAGAAATGGTAAATAGCTATTGGGAGGGGAGAGTTGTTCTAGTAAATTGTTCTTCTAATATGCATATTAGCTCATTACTATAGTTAGATTAACATTTATTTCAAATTTAGGATAGATTTTTAGCATGTTTATTGACATTTTAAAATTTTTTTAATGACTGCTTTGTAAATTTAGGGCTTGAGAGACGGGCTAGATCCGGAAAATCGATATACTTTACAGGAAAAAATTGGAAAAGGATCCTTTGGAGAAGTTTTCAAGGCGTGAGTTTTTATGTCAGTTCTCTAAAACATAAAAATATTCAATCTTTAATTCTTATATAAAAATCATTAACTGTTTACCAAAAAAAAATTTATGTTTATGTTTTGAGAATTACAAATAGTTTCAGCATGTAATAGTTTGTAAGGAAAGATATTTATAGCTGGTTTGGTTAAAAGTTCTTTAAAATTACTTGTTAAATTAAGTTGCTTTATTATATAAAATACTTTTTGTTTTGAAATAATGATAACAACGATAAAAAGTGAGATAGCTATTACGATTCTTACTGAAAAAATCTTTTGGCTCATTTACTTTTATGTTTAACTAAATTTAAATAAATTTTGTTGAAGTACTATATTAATACATTACTCAGCTATGTAAGAATATATTTTTATATATTTCTAATTCAAATTTAGTTTTAGCTAACATTAAATCATTTTAATAAGTAATTCTATAAAGTTTAAAGGATTATGTTTTTTTTTAGTATTGATTTAAACACAAGTAATATTGTAGCTGCTAAGATCATTGATCTGGAAGAAGCAGAGGATGAAATTGAAGATATTCAGCAAGAAATAACTGTTTTATCCCAATGTGATAGTGAATTTGTTACAAAATATTTTGGCTCATATTTAAAGGTAGAAATTATTTTACATAGGTTATAAGGTTAATTTTCATTACATAAATACTTCTATTTTTTGATGCTCCCCTCATATAAAGTATCTATTTAAGAACTCTATACATTTTACAGTTAAAATGTTAAAGATCAAAATATAATTTGTGAGACTAAAACAAAGTTTTATCAAGATTTTTTTGTTTAAAGGGAATTTATGTTTGATATAAAATTATATGAAAATATGAAATTTCATCTTTGGGTAGTTCCTTGTAAAAGTAGGGCAGTCATTCTATCCACCCCCTAAAATTCCCATTAAATTTTAACTAGTGGTACCTATCAATGAAACATGGTTCAAAAGTTATGATGTTTTGAAATTTAGCCTAAAATGCAATATTTTTTGTTCATGTCCACCATGATGGATTTTATAGCATCACCTTTTTTTGAATAACTCAAATTCTACTGGAATAAAACACCTGAAAATCAGTACTTAATCATTTTTGAGGGTGCTGAATCCAAATATGTAGAGAAATTGATGAATTTTGGTGAATTTTCTGTTTTTTTACTATGGGTTACACTTTCACAAATTCCTGGAGTTATCTAACTCTCATGGGTCTGAATTTTTTTCAGATAAAAGAAGAGATGTTAAACCATCTTAATATAAAATATGGTCTTGGTATTTTGAATCAATAAAAGATACACTATTTTGAACTTTAGACTGAGAATGCCATTTTTCGGGCCTGTATTCTCCATTATGGATATTTTAATGGTACCTTTTCCTGAATTATTTTATTTATAGCGAAAGATATTGACTGAAAACTGGTATTTAACCAATTTTTTTAATTTTTTAAGGGTAGTGAATCTAAAGATAAAAATAAAATTCAAAGTTGCAGAATGTTACTAGTTTAAAAATAGACTTGTTTTTATCAAGATATTTAGTTGTCTAAATATACTTATGTGAAATCAGCTGTGATATATTAAGCCTAAAAATTATTTTATTTTTGGTACTTCTGTTGCGAAAATTGCAAGAATGTAATGGAATTATTAATTTTGATAGTTGTTACAAAAAAAATTGTCAATATGTGTTAATTGTAAATATGTGTTGGTTTTTATGACTTTTTTGAGGGATATTTTCTGGTATAAAAGAAGGAGAAAATTTCTAAAAATAGGTTTTTGTTTGAAGAGAATTTTGTCATCTCATCAATGTGTTGCGAGAAAACTACAGTTTTAGATTAAATAATTACTAAGTCTTTTTTAAGTTCATTTTCTTAATCATGGCAAACAATCAATAGTGCTTGATTGGAATTCAACTAGGAAGTGAATTTGCATCTGACAACATACACACCATTGCCTGGAATTGAATACTTTGAGACCTTCCTGATGATGATAGAGAACTGTTAATGTGGAGGACTGAGCTATCAATAATCAATGTCAAATCAACATCTTGTCTCCATCATAAACATATTCATTTGAAGCACTATGCAACTAAAGTAACACAATGCTGCAATCCTTTTAATGTTCATAAAAAAAGCTAGGAAAGGTATTTATAACAGTTCTTTTTTTTTTCTCAAATTTGCATATTCAGCTTATTTTAGCTAACCTTTTAAAGTTTAACAATTAAGCATCAAAAAATCTCTTACCTTTAGGTTTTTTTTTTTTTTTTAATTTTTTTATAGACCTAAGTTCATTTTATTTTAAGCTAGTCTTTGTGAAATCAACTTGGAGGCAAATTCATAGTACTAGGTGAAAAGCTTTGTCCACAATTCAGATATAAGTTAGCATCAGGTGAAGAATCAGAAGAAAGCGAGATGAAGATTGAAGATTATATAGAGAAAGAAATTATACAAGAGTCAGCAAGATAATTGCAATTGAAGAAGCAGTTACTAGGACAAATGCAAATGTTCTGAATGTCACTGAATCTGATCTTGCTGCACCAGATAAGATTGAAATTCCAAAGGAGATTCAAACCAAAACTGAAGATCTAGATAACCTTTTGACTACATGAAAGAAAAACTTAAAATTTCTGACAGATGGCAGCAACTTCAAATTTTGAAATTAACTCAAAAATCTTGGTCTGTTAGAAAAACAGCAAAAGAGTTTTCAGTTTCCAAAAGTGAAATCCAGAAGGCAAAGTTATTACATGAGCAAAAAGGCATCATAGCATACCCTGATGTTAATTGCTGTAGGCCTTAAAAGGTCCTACCATGAAATCATTAAAATATCTGTAGCAGAGAATTGAAAGTTTCCATGATTCACCAATGCAACAGTTGCTCTGGCATACAAGCTGCCCAACTTTTCTTACAATAGTATCTGACATAAGATGATGATCCAGAAGAGCAATATAAAAGTGGTAAAAGTGATGAAAATAAACAGTCAACAGTAGATTTAAAACAATGGATAACAATAGATAGAACTGACCTATTATAAATGAAGCTTCCATTAAGTGAATTCATAGAGCTTCTGTGTTAAAAGCTTGATAATGTTATTTCTCATTCATTTATTGAAAAGTCACAATCAAGCTATATAAAGCATCTTAGAGAGACAATTAGTCCTGATGAGGCAATCGTTCTGAGAGGTTTTGCAGAGAATTATACTTTTGTAGTACAAGACGAGATACAGAGTTACCATTGGAGCAAGAAACAATGTTCTCTTCACCCATTTGTCATCTATTACACTGCTAGTTTGCAGAGTCCAAGCACAAGCCAAATACTGTCTGCTAAAACAATGTTTGAATACTGTCAAAAACCAATCAGTGGGATCAAGTTTGTATATGTTCTTTCTGAAGAAATGAAGTTAACATAAAAGAAACTTGTTCATAGACTTATATAGCAGCCACTATTACTGGGACAAGAAGTTTCCATCAATAAACACCTTCATCTACTTCAATTATAAAGGTGAAATGGTTAATATGAGGATGATGATTTTGCTCTAACATTTGATTTTCTCAATTAAAAAAAAAAAAGTTATAAAGTTCAGATTGATAATATTACAATATCACAATCCTTATTGTGCAAATAAGATGAATTTTAATGGTTTGGTATGGTTTCCAAAATTGATGAAGAGAATAATGATTTCATGGTAAAGCTCATGCATCCCCATTTTTCCTGAAATATAAATTTCCAAATGTAAACTTTAAAAAGGAAATTTTAATTTTCAAAATGTAAACTTAAAAAAGAATTAGAAACTTGTATTGACCATTTTGAAAATAAAAAATAATGATAAAAAATGTTTAGATACTGATTTTCAGCTGTTTTCTTCCACTAGAATTTGAGTTATTCAAAAAAAAGGTGATGCTATAAAATCCATCATGGTGGACATGAACAAAAAATATTGCATTTTAGGCTAAATTTCAAAACATCATAGTTTTTGAACTATTTAGAGTTGGGAGCTCAAACCTTGCATTTTTTCATGTTTCATTGATAGGTTAAATCACTGGTTAAAATTTAATGGGAGTCTGAGAGGTTGGGTGTAAAATTTTAATTTTTTGTCCCACTTTTACATGGAATTACCTCTTATGTTAATTTTTTTACAATAGTTTTATTTAAAACATTGAGAAGAGATTTATTTTAACAAAAAAATATTTTAATTTACAAAATGTTCTGATTACAAAATTTGTTTGAATTTCGAAATTTGTTTGAAAATTGTTTGAAAGTTAAAACTTTTTGCAACTAAAACAAAAAAAAAGTAACCTTTTCAGTTTTTGATTTCTGGTGTTAAATTGTTATATTAGCTATGCAGATAAATTGCAGTTTTGCTGTTAAATCTTTGTTAACTGAAAAGGCCTAAGTAATCAAAGGGAATATTTAAAATAAAATTTTTATGGGCTGCACTATTGTTACTCCTATGAAAAGAAATTAAAAGTGCAATAAACAACAACATTTTCTGATGCTTTAATAGAAAGTTATTGTATTAAATATATTGAATTTTGCTATGTTACTTTTTTTTCATCTTCTAATTGAAACTTGATTAGTATAATCTTTATCTATCTTACAAGGTAACAAGAACCAATAAACTTGATATTTTGAATATTAATAGAAGAATCATTTTATTCTTTTGTTAAAGTCATTACTGTATTTTTCAGGGTACAAAACTATGGATAATAATGGAATATTTAGGTGGTGGCTCAGCTTTAGATTTGGTGAGACTACTTAGTGTTGTTTTTATCATTAAACTATCTCATTAAGCTAAAATCACTTAATTAGTAACTAATAGCTATTTTACATGACTAAAAGTATCACTTAATTAGTAACTAATAGCTATTTTTCATGACTAAAAGTATCACTTAATTAGTAACTAATAGCTATTTTTCATGACTAAAAGTATCACTTAATTAGTAACTAATAGCTATTTTTACATGACTAATAGCTATTTTACATAACTAATAGCTATTTTTACATGACTAATTGGTATTTTACATAACTAATAGCTATTTTACATAACTAATAGCTATTTTTACATGACTAATAGCTATTTTACATGACTAAAAGTAATTGAGTTTGATTAACATGAATTTACTTGCAAATCCAGCTTACATTTTTTTTCCCAATAAAATGACAATTAAAAAAAGTTAGGAATGGAAAATCAACAAATGTAAAGAAATTTTGAAAGTTTAGTGCTCATTAAAAAATGAATTATTCTAGATTTTTAAGAAAGTTAACAAATAGTATTTTGGTAAAAAATCTAAATACTTGAAAATCCATTTCAATCATCAGGTAAATTGTTAAATATTAAAATATTTTGATTTAAAAAATCTTCTTAAATTGTATAGTTATTTCAAGTTTTAAAGTTATAAATGTGATTCTTATATAATAGATGAAAGCTGGACCATTTGATGAAATATATATACCAATTGTGCTTCGAGAGGTACTAAAAGGATTAGAGTATTTACACTCTGAAAAGAAGTTGCACCGTGATATTAAAGGTTTGTCTTTAAAAAAAAGTTATCTAAAAAATAAATGTAAAAAACTTTTAAAGGCTAAAATTAATAGTAATCCTGAACTTTAACTTTTGTTTTTGCTGGAAAAAAATTTTTCTTTTTACTGGAAAAAATTTTTTCTTTTTGCTAAAATAAGTATAGTAAAATAAAAATTGTATAAATTACTATAGTTTTGGTATAGTTATGGAGTTATAAAATAGCAATGACTGTTGTTATATGTTTGAAATTCTCTGTTTTAGATTTGTAAAATAATAAATTTAATAGAAATTCTACTTAATTGTTTAAGTTTCATAGTATCTTTTTTGTAACACAAATTGCTTCAAGAATTCGACAAAAATGTTTGATGCAAAAAGTGCGAAAGATAAATTTTTTTTTTTTTTTTTTTTTAGCTGCCAATGTGCTTTTATCAGAACAAGGAAATGTAAAACTTGCTGATTTTGGTGTTGCTGGTCAACTAACTAATACAATGAATAAAAGAAATACCTTTGTTGGAACTCCTTTTTGGATGGCACCTGAAGTGATTAAGCAATCAGAGTATGATTCAAAGGTGTCAATTTTTTTACCAGTGGAACAAAAGCATTCTTGTTTTTATCCATAATTTCTATTTGATTTTCAGATTTTTATTGTTTTTATTTATTACTGATTTTACATTTTCCTAGAACTACTTGGTAAGAATTATATAATAAACACAATTTTTATTAGTTCATTTCAATTGATGCCTTTAAATAATTACAATTTACTTCAGTCATTGTTTTGTCATTTTGTCAAATGAAATTTAACAGTGCCTTACATTTATCCACCTTTTCTCATGCACTGAATACACATAAACAAATAAAAAATGCCTAACTGTTTTTGATTACTACTTTTTTTTTAACAACAAATTGTTGACTCTTATGCACTTTAAAGTTAACTTCAAACTGACATTTCTCTTAGTAAAATACAGAAGTTTTTTCATCTACATGTTTTTAGCACTAAAATTTTCAAGTATTACTAAGAATGAACTGCTGTAGCGTATCTTCTCCTTCTCCATATTTTTACTTTGGTTCAAATTCTTAAAAAAAAATTTTGAGATTTTTGGCTATAGAAAATACAAATTTATTTTTGCAGGCTGATATGTGGTCACTGGGTATTACAGCAATAGAGCTGGCTAAAGGTGAACCACCACACGCTGAGTTGCATCCAATGAGAGTGCTGTTTCTTATTCCTAAAAACAATCCTCCTGAATTAACAGGAAATTTTACTAAACCGTTTAAAGATTTTGTTTCTTGCTGTTTAAATAAAAATCCTCAAGAGGTAAGCTCTTTATTTTAAAAATGTCAATTTCTGAGTTAGAAATTCTGAAACCAATTAATTTATGTAGTTGATTTATAAAATTTACACTATGATAAAATGATTGTAGTTTTATTTATTTAAAAGGTTAAACAGCAAATATTCATATTAAAAAAATAAAAAGTTGCAAAAGTGTTGGATTAACAAAAAATTTGAGCAAATCAATGCTTATTTGCTGTTATCAATTGTTCTTATTTTCAGCGTCAGTCTGCAAAAGAGTTGCTCAAGCATAGATTTATCAAAGCAGCAAGGCGTACAGGTACATTAGTTGAGCTTATTGATAAGTATAGAAAATGGCGTATGAACGGTGGTGATGATGGGATTGATTCTGATGACGATAGTAGAATGTGAGTTTTTACTGAATAGTTGTAATAAATAGTTTTTACTTATTAAAAATAATATCAAAAGTTATCTTTGCTTTGTTTGGGTCTATGTTTTATGCAAAGTTTTACAATATTAGAATGTTAAGTATCTGAATAATTTACTTCAAAATATTGATTTTTCAGAAATCATATTAGCATGCTTTAAAATACCACTATATTTTAGAAAAAAATCAATATCATTATTTTTCTAGGGACTCAATGAAAGAAGAACGTGCTCAAGATAATTGGATTTTTACAATTAAGTCTGCACTTCCAAATCTATCACCAGCTGCTGACCCTCTATCTTCTACCGTAACTGGTAAACCACACTCCTTTAGTACACCGGTTGAGCTGCCACAGTCCAAATCGCTATCAAGAATATTATTACCTATTTTAGCACAGGTATTGGGTGTCCCTTTGTTATCTATTAAAATCTAGTCTGAGTCATTAAGTAGATCACTGTAGCTAATGCAATTTCATTTTTGCTAGTCCTTTACTTCTTTTTTTTTTTCTTCAGTATTGTCCAATATTTGAAATAGTAGTGCTGCCTAATGTATAAGTGGGAAAAATATTTTCGTTTGTTTTTTATGGAAAGCAATATATTCTTCGCTTTTTATTTATCTTTCCAAGCTAAAAGTGAAGCATTCAAATCGAATATCCACAATTGAAGAACTAGAAAACATAATTAAAACCACTGAGCAGCAATCACCTGGTATATGTGATGCCTTCATAGGTGAAGTAACTGATATTGTGAAAAGGTGATAAGATCGCATTTTTTTAAATGACCAACAGAAAATTTACATTTTATAAACTTTTTGAAAAACTGGTATTTAAACGATTGCTTAATGCAAATAATTATCTAGTTTTAAATTGAACATTCTATTTTAAATTCAGCAAAACGTAGGAAAATTTATCTTTATGCATATAGTTTTTTCTTATTTATATTTTTTAATTCTCGACTTTTTTTTCTTGATCAAATTTAGCTATTATTGCTTAAACTATTTATATTTTTTGGAGAAGTGTTTTTGATTTATTGCAGTGTAAACAGCTAACTCTACTAACAATGAGGACTAACCGAGAAACTAAATATAAGAAGCAATAACAACTCATATTTGTCAATTAGCGTAATAGCTTCAGCATACCATTTACTTCGCCGATTCTATGATTATTTCTGAGCATGAAGCATGTATACTGCAATAGCACTATTCTTTAAAAATGTTTTTTAATGGAGTTGTTACTCGCGTATTTCTCATTCGTGCACGTTTCTCTTTAATTAAGAACTTATACGAAAATAGCCTCACATTCTACCCGTTGAAGTTTTTTGCTAATCCTTTGTTTTATATCGTTTGCCTGTTGGCTATTTTGGATTTCAATTAGTTGTCATTTGTGAAAGCCATGGAAATTTCGTATAAAACAAGTTTTCGCTTTTATAATGCTTTAGCATTGTTTGTATATTTGTATTTTTGTGGTATTTTTTAAATGTAATCCGTAAAAACAGTCAACTTTGTTATTATTGGTAATTTAAAGGAATGAAAAGTGGAGAAGAAAAGGAAAAAGGAAAAAAACAACTTGAAAGTGTTGTTAATTTTAAAATGCTTAAGCTTGTGCTAAGGAATCCTTTGTTTTGATTTTAGTGTCGCTGTTTCTTTTTATAATGTAGATTTAGATTGAAAGGTTGTTTCCGAGTATAAGTCTAAAGTGATAGACGAATCAAGATTTTAGAAAAGTTTAATAGTTCTAGAAAAAAAATCCTATAAAAAAATAGGTTATAGAAAAAAAAGGAAAGGTTTATAGAAATAAATTAATTTAAAAAATCGAATAAATTAATTTAAAAAAAAAAATGCTGTCTTTACATCATTAGATTGTAAATCACCGAAAATAAATCGAGCTAAATTTTGGAAAAAGTTTTGACCCTATGTTGAATTAGCTACTCCTGATTCTATTTCCAATGGACTTCTTTGAAAGTTTTCATAATTAGGATGCTTATAATTGTCAGAAAACCAACCAATAGGATTAGTCATTCAAGTTATTAGATCTTTTTTTTAACAGAACTTTTCTGTGTTGATTATTGCAAAATATTAATTTACTCTGAACAACTCCTTCGTAAGCAAACAATTTCCTTTCCCTTCTTATACCCGGCTGAAATATTTGTGGAATATACTTCGTTATCATAACATAGACGCTTCATTTCTTCAAGACTGAAGAAATGAATGTAGTTTATGGTAAGGTTATAAAGTTAACTGTTGCACCTGGAATGAAAGCAAAAGTTTGTTACGAGAATATGTTGAGACGAGAATATGTTATACTATTTCAGAGAGGTTGACCATCTGAAAATTACTGTAGTTACTACACATTGGTTTGTGACGATATATGTTATTTGAAGGAACTTATTTACTTGAAAAACTTAATTTGTCTCCAAGTTAATGAGCTCCTTAAGTTTAACTTTGTAAGGGCGGACCTGCAGTTATGCGGGACCTGGTGCAAAGTTAATAATTTGTCTAAGAATTCTCGACTTAAACAAGAGTACAGTAAATAGTTTAGCAATTTTATTTTCAATTGATAATATAGACAATGCCAAAAATTTTTCTTCAATTATTTTTTATATTAAATAATTTGTTATTAGTTTTAACTTCAAAAAAGATCGTTCAGCCGATGCATCCGAATAAGCTCAGCCGATGAAGTAAAAATTCTTTCAGAAGACTTTGTTGTTGTTGAATGGCAGTATTTGATGGAGCGTTGGCAATATACAAAATTATTTTTGTGGATTGTAAAATCTCATTAAACACATAGATTAAACTTAAACAGATCTAAAACAAAGATAAATACTTCAAAAATAAAATGAAAACTGAATTCATTTTTCAGATCTATTTTACCGAACTGTACTAGGACAATATTATTTAACTGAAATCAAATCGCTTTTACAGTCTCTATTTGGCATTCCTATCTGGTTTCTGATAAAAATATGGTGTTAGATATTTTTTGCGTTACAATTTTTTGAGACATCAAACGTAATTGGGTATTGGACTATATGGTCATTGTGACGGTAAAATGGCAAACAACAAAATTCTTCTTTCTTTAAACATTGCATTTTCAGTGATGCGAAACAGTACTTTAAATGTAATGAAATCAATAGACCAAGTTTTTTTAATAATTGATATTGAATATACATTCTGTTTTTTCCCATTCAAGTGGCAAGTTTAAAAATAGTAAAATAGTAATTTAATTCAATTTTTTTAATCACTTGCAGAACTTTTCATTATAACATTTCGACAAAAAGTAGGCATAATATAAATTTTTCAGTTTGGATAGATTAAACTTGTAAAAACTAAATAAAAAATCAAAGTTATTATAGCAAAATAAAAAGAAAATATTTACTTGACAACACAATGCAATTAATATTTCTCTATTTCAACCTTTTGATAATCATTATTGCGTTGAATGCTAAACTTTTTTTTCTGAATAAAATAAATGAATTGTCTTGTTACTAGCTGAAAACCGCAAAATAATTAATGTGATGATAAAATTGTTCCCCATACCAAGCTTCTTAAAAAGTTAAAGGAAAAAGAAATTCGAAAAAGCGAAAAAAATTCCAAAAGTTAAAAAAATAAAAAAGATAAAAATAAACGAAGTTAAAAGAAAGAGTGGTGAATAAATAAATAAAAAAAAAAGTTGAAAGCCATATTTGTGTTCTTTTTAACCTAAAATTGGCCCTATGCAAAATTATCCAAATATGCACAAAAAATAGGGAAATGGGTGCTAAATTGTTGAGCATATGAAAATTTAAGAAATTATCAAACTGTTAGAGTTGTTTGATTTCTTTTTTTTTTTCTTCTCCAATACCTTCTGAAGGCTCAATACTAACAGAGTTTAACCTTTCTCTTTTCTACTTTACCATGACAACGGAGCTACCCCTATCCCGACTTTTTGTACTAATAACAATACCAAAAGTAACTCATTCTTAAATCTTATAATTCAACATGTCTGAAACTAGGATGCTTCGAAAATCTGATATTCAACCGTCAAGAACTCATGATTATTTATACGGTTTGTAAAGTGATCTCTCCTTATTAATATTTGAAGTCAAAAAATTAGCAAAATATTATAACATTCATTAAAACTAATTCAGAGTACATTCTAATTTAATGTTATATGTAAACTACTCAAAATCAGTATACATTCCTAAATTAGTGATAGTTCACCTCCTATATCTAATAATCCATTAGTTCTCTGCTTTTTACCTTCAGTTATGTTTACATAACTATAGGATGATGTTAAGGAGAAAAGAAAGAAATCACTCACTTATTTGAATGAGAATTATTTCATCTATAAAGTAAAAATATTCTGTCCATGTAATGAAGTAGTAACTAAAATCTTATCATTAAGCTGATTGAATATTTTTAAAACTACTGTTAAATTCTTGTTCTGCATATTCAATAATAACAATAATCTTCTATTTTGCTTCTTATTACTATATTTTTTTGAATTGGGTTGTTTTGAAATTGGGAAACTGATTCAAAGTATAATTGTAATTATAGATAAATCTTTTTCTCAATAAACTAGATATAAAAATTCCACATCCATCCTCCTGTAAAATTGAATAACCCATTGTACTTAAAATTTACACAGAAAAGTTGTGCTTAAAGTTTTTTTGCAAATAATTTTATTATAAAGTATAAACAAGTGTATTCTATTATTTGAATAATTTTTGTATACAAGCATTCAAATTTCCAATGTATATATATTTTTTGTCAAAATTAATTTTAGACCCACTATTTGTTTTGTCAAGTGAGCGTGACCATGCACGAGCTACTTTCAAAGCAAACACTGATGTTAGTCGCATGGTTAGTTTTTATTTTTTTTATTACTACTTAAAAATTGTTATTATTTAATCCTTTAAGCAAATTTTACTTACTATCCTAAAAGTACTTTTTCATTTATTTGACTAATAAAAGTTTTCAAGAATACAAGTTGCTTTTTTTTAAATTCATAATTTGCATAAATATTATATAAATTTATATTATATATCCAAATATTGCAGTTTATAGTAAGTAAGTTAAACATTTTAAGGTTTATATATTGTGATTTACTTTTTAGCGCCGTCTTCCGCAGTTTAAAGCAATGTTTTCATCTCTTCAGCACTACCCTAATCTTCAAGTACAAATTGATGCAACAGATCCTGTTCCAACCTTTATTCCAAGACAATGGAGAGGTTATAGTGACCAGGCACATGAATCTCTTATCAGACACAAAAAGTATTCTTTATTTATTAAATAAAAAGTTTTTTTTGTAATTTTTATTTTACCTATGTTTGTCAAGTTAAATAAATAAACACATATTTATTTAACTTAAAAATCACCATTCATAAAAAATGATTTTCTGTAGAATGATAAAACAGGAACTGAGCATTT
The DNA here is from genome assembly GCF_058129835.1 of Hydra viridissima. Taxonomy (NCBI): domain Eukaryota; kingdom Metazoa; phylum Cnidaria; class Hydrozoa; order Anthoathecata; family Hydridae; genus Hydra; species Hydra viridissima. The sequence continues at coordinate 13,655,000 of NW_028324310.1, forward strand.
TAAGGAATTATGGTAAATTTTGGTTAAGCTAATAATAATCTAGAACTTAATTTTAAAGTGTTCATTTCAGCATCTAAAAAAGAGGAAGTCTAGACATAAAGTAGAAAATCATTTTTAGATGACAACCTTTTAGATATAAGGTTAAAATTGAAATGTTATTTGAGCATTTATAAGTTAGATTAATTCATGTATGTGTATACATATATGTAAATTTTATTCTAATAACTAGGTTTAACTATGATCCAAGTATTGTGGTTCCTATGAAAGACTTTCCAAAAGCAGATGTGCTTGGACGAGATAGATATAAATATTTCAAAAGGTAAATTTAGCATATTTTTGAAATTTGAGTTTCTCTTTTATTGACTGGTTTTTGCAATTTGAAACTTGCTTGTAACTTCTTCAATGATTTTGTGGTTGTGTCATATGGGTTTTAAACTTAGTATACAGCTATGTATTTTCGTTAAAAATCTTGCTTAGTTTATGCATAAATATTAACTAGCATGAACTAGTCAAAATTAGTTAAAGCTGTATGGTAGATAAAAAATCTTGGAGTTGAATTAATATTCAGTTGCAGGATTTTTAATCCCTTAACCATTTTTGTCTAGTTAAAAGTACTATACAAAGCTGTTATTTCTTTCAACCTCTGGCTTATAAACCTTGAAATAGATGGAGCATAATCAAGAAATGTTTGCCCTACCAATCAAGCTAAGATGTGCTCTATGCTTGAGTACAAAGCTGAAATTTCCTTCTATTGGAGCATCAATTTGTTGAAAAAAAATAATCACTAATTAGCAAGTGCAAATAAACAACCATATGTTCACCATTTGTCATTTTATCTCATTAATTTTGTTTTTCCAGTATATTTTAAACAGCATCAAATACATTGTTAATTAAAAGTAATCCTATAGATCACAAGGCATAAGGTAGTTCCTTCATGCAATCAGCTTATTGGCAGTGGATTTATTGTATAGTAAGATAATGACCTTAAATATTCTATGCTGTGTCTGAGTTATCTTTAAAAAAATGCAGACTATTGAAAACTGAATTTTTTTTAAAGATAACTCTGACATAGACTGGTTTTTTTCTTATCCATCCTCAAAATGCTGACTAAATACTTTTGGATGTTAGTTTGAGTGTTTGGGTAATGACTTTTTAATGGAATATGAATTAAATAATTTGTAAGGACTCAGAATTTGTTTGTTTATTTAATGTTGTTTTTAGGCCAATTTTACCTTTTTTACATCAAGTTCCCCCAGATGTTTATAAGCATTGTAAAAGGTACTAGTTAATTCAGTATTTTTAGTTTCTTTTAACATAAGATTTTAGCATAACATTTTTAGTTATATATTTTTTTGTCTCTAAATAATGCCTTGTAGATCTTTTGGCATTTAATTGGTTTGTATTATAATGAATTTCACACATTTCCATAGTTAGTCTTGTAATGGTTTAAAAGCAATTGTTAATCAATCACTTACTTCAAGAAATCAAGGATATAGTTATTGCTTTTGACAAATTAACATTTCCAATTTATTTTTGTTTTTTTTAGTGATGTGACTGGTGAAGCAACAAATATGGTTACAGAATCTTTTCTGAATCAATCAACTTGTAATGTTCAAATTCAAACAGATTTTCGTGAAAGTGAGACTCAAACTGATCCTTATTCTCCAGAATATGTAATCAAACCAGGATCTTGTCCTGAACTTTTAACTCTTGCAGCTTTAAGTTATGGTAAGCAAAATTTTGTGACCATTCCATTGATAAGAGTAACTTTATATCCATTTCAATGAAAAGAGTAATTTGTAACCATTCCAATCATAAGATTAATTGGTCTGTTAGAAATGTAATTAACCATATTATTAAATTTTGCAAATACCAATACTAAAAACTACTGGTTAAAAAGTTGCCACATGAACTTTATAGCTGTTTCTATGCATTTTTGGTAGTGCTGATTTTGAAGTTCCAAATTTTCACCATATTGTTTTTGTTGAATTATATCCCAAACTATTTGTTTTTAAGTTTTATTTTGCATTCCTAATTACTTTTGGTTATTTAGTTATATGTAAAAAACTATTTTAAATGAGTTCTTAAAAAGGAATTGTGCAAACTCATAAAATATTCATTTGCACTTTTTCAATAAGCATTCAAAGTGTCTTTCACATAAGCTATATTTGTAATTTTAGATAAATAGTAATATCAATTAGAAAAAAAATTTTAGACAATTGAATGATCAAGTCATTTTTTTTTTATTTATGATTCTTCTTCTTTTTTTTTTTTTTTTTTTTTTTGTTAATAATTCAAATTTTAACACAAAAAACAAGCATGAGAGAATAAGCAAATAAAAGAGGGAAAGGGAATAAATTGGGGAGAATCTAAAAATCATGTCACATTACTATTTCTGCTTAGTTAACACTTAAGAATTCAATCCAAAATTTAAGTTGAAAAGTTTTGTAACAAATATTGCCACCAGTTATTAGAACAGTTACTGTGATGAAACCTATATCTATTTTACAACAATAACGAGTGTGTTCATGATTCATTTGATGGAGGACTAGATGATGAACATCAGGAAAAAAAAATCATACAGAAGAACTGATTCCACAGAAAATCTCAAGGAATAAACTAAATTATTTGGTTCATGATTTAAGTTGAAGATTGTCAAAACTTCTAACTTGATGGCTTTCTTGAAGAATTTATTTTGTTGTAACTAGAGTATGCTGTTACAGTTTTTCAGTGAAGAGAAAGACATGGTGTGTTATATTATCAAGTCTTTTGTGAGTCAAATTGATGTGTCCTAACAATTTAAGTCTGTTCTCCTACACAAAAGGTTACAAAAATATTAATGAATACTTTATTTATCAAAAATCTGCTTTTTCAAGTTTTAATTGTAAAGTTATTTTACTTAATTTAAAAGTTGAATGTGACTAATTAAAATTTTTTTTAGATTGTTAGTTTTGTGTTGTTTTTTAGAGTCAAATGAAATTGTTTTTTCAATATCTGTTACTTTATAAAATCATTTTTTCATTATCTGTTATTATTATTATCATTATTTTAATGTAAAGCTTATATTGTTATATAAGTTTTACTTTAAAACTTATTAGTGTAGCATCATGCAGAAAAAATATGCAGATGTATTGACAAAAAAAAATGTTTAAAAATCCAATAGACTTCTGCCAATTAAAAAACCAATCCCTGTCTAATTATTTTTTTATTTGAATGATCATGAAAAAATGATTTAGAAAATCTAAAAAGTTTTTTTAGTGACATTTTATCTAAATAATATGTAAATTAGAAGGCATAGTTCACCTGTTCATGTAAATCTGTTTGATTTCTGGAAGTCAATTTTCAATGACTACTTCTGTTTAATAACAACATAGATAAAATACAGTGTTATGAATGCATTAATGTGTGTGCATGTGTTTGTGATGTTTTTATGTAAATTATATAGTTTGTTAAATTTTGTTGTCTAATTTTTCAGAACATGGCTTACCTGCTGGACTTGCAGAGATTGAAATGATAGAAAGAGCAAGAGCAAAGCGGGCATGGTAGTTTTTTTCCAAATAATTTAAAGTATTTTACGAGATCTTCATTATGATTTTAAGGTTAAGTTAGTTACTTAACTTTTACAAATTTTGTTATTTACTGAAACCTCAAATAAGTTAATAAAAAATAATTGGAAGTAGTTTAGGAGATTTTTTTTTCTTTATCAACGAGTTTAATCATTTTAACAATTATTCAGACAAAAAAGTACAAGGCAGGGTAGCAAAACATAGAAAATCAAAAACAGTATACATAGTAATTTATTTTTCAATAACCAACCAACTGACATCAATATAACTTTAACAAATGTTTTTAGTGCCATTAAGAAACATTTTATTTAATATGGGTGCCTTTGCTGTTTATTACAGCCTGCACACAGTGTCTAAAGGTGTTGCAACTGTTCAAAATGAAGTCTCTAGATATTTTGTCCCATTCTAATTTCAATATTTGCTTAAGATTACCGACACTAGGATGAGATGCTCTGTTGGTTGGGTTCCCCAATTTGCCCCAAATTACACAGCCCAGGGGGTTCAAGTAAGGGCTGGATGAAGCCCAGAAGGTAGCTGGGTAAAAATTCTCTTTACAGAATTTCTGCACTTTTTTTACAGTATGAAGCAGAGCACCATCTTGTTCCACACATAATTCAGGTTGTTCACTTTTAGTTATGGCAAAAGTTTGTACAATAGGACCTTATAATAAAGTTAGGATCTCATGTTTTCAACAGGTTTAAATAAATGGAGAGGCATCTTTTTTTTTTCCGTCAGATGCCACAATTCACAGAACCATGACTTGAGCTGGGTGCTTGGTTCAAAAGACCACTTTCATATTAAAAGGTGCAATATACCAATCATTGTGATGGTTTAAAACCACATCAATAGCAAATATTTTTTCATCAGAAAAAATTTTTATGGTTGGTCCATACAGGTTCAGGTAACAAAATACTTTTTTTGGCTCTTTCATGTTTTTTGGATATCAATTTTTTGGTCACAAGGTGTTTTGAATATGACCTTAGCTGTAAATCAGTATGACTAGCCGTTCTTATGGTCCATGGGTAAATGTTCATGTCCCAGGATAACTTTCTCATGGATTCTTTATGATCTTTCAATATTTAGAAAACTATAATTTTAAAAAATTGTTCAAGGTATTCTAAGTTTTGCTGATCCAGCCTTTACAGATTTATGTGATAAGATCATGAGTTATTTTTGTGAGAATATATTTATATGTTTTTGCCATGGTATTTTTAACTTTAGTAATGGAATGATTTTTACAATTTCCGTTAGCCATTATTTGAAAATGATAGATATTTGGATGTTATTATAGGGAGGCTACTTTACCCCCGCTCTCAAATACAGAGATGCTTGAAGAAAGAAGAAAAATGATCAATGAGCAAGAGAGAAAAGAGTGGGCATATCGTGAAAGTCAGATTGAAAAGTATTTCACATTCAATAATTTTGTTTGATGATGTCTTAAAAATGGACATTAAAAAGTTTTTTTTCTCAAAACTTACCAGTTTTTTTTCTGATAATATACTTCAACTAACTGCCCTCAAAGATCCCAATTTTTCATTTTTATGCATTAAAATATAGTGGACTAAAATGAAAATTTCAAAGAACTTTCTAATACACTTGGCTATAACAAAATACACACAGTTGCCGAATGAAAGTTTATTGAGTAAAACAAAAGAATGTCTATTATGAATGTAAAATTATTTAAAATAAATTAACTTTCTTCTAAATAAGAAATTCATTAACCATTACTAAGTATTGCATAAACTTATATTTTTCCACTCCTTTAATTGTACATTGTATTAAGTAATTTGAAGTTTGGAATGAAATCATTTTGGTTTAGTTTATCTGTACTACCATATACCTAAATCCTAAAAATACTATTTGTTGAAGTCCTGAAAATATATGTTTAAATATCTAAAGTATCCTAAATTTTGGAAAAAAAGAGGGTGCTTGTTGTGTGTAAAGTTTATGAATAAAATGCTATTTAAAATTTTTGTCAAAACTTCAGACTTCAGATCCCCTTTTGAAAAGTTTTGACCAATGAAATAGAAAAAAGTGATTTGATGAAAACAAAAATGTTTGTGCAATAAGTAGATTTTCAGCAGATTATAGCATATTAGTAGTCCTTTTGGAAAAGTAATCTTTAATTTCTTTTATATATTTTCAAAAATAATAATAATAATAGTAATGTTGTTGTTGTTGTTGTTGTTGTTGTTGTTGTTGTTGTTGTTGTTGTTGTTGTTGTTGTTGTTACTATTTGTGTCATTCTTACATAATTTCAGATTGCAACAAGCTAAGTTAAGAGTCTTACAACGTTTACAGAGAGAAAAGGAAAAGAACAATAATGAGTTAAAAAGCAAACAGCTTGATAGGCTATGGACCAAAAAACAGCAAGAAAAAGAAGCAAAAATTAAAAGCATCAGATCTGAGCATATTAAAAGTAAGCTAGTAAAATTTTTCTGCTAGTTTCACCATATTTATTTTAGCTATATTTAGTTTTTTTGTTGTGATATTAGCTTTGGGTTAAAGTAAGGTTAGTGTAAAATGATTAGTTCTAAAATTTATTTACCAAATATTGAAAAACATAAATGTTTATGGTTATTATTGGACTTGGTTGCATTTCTGTTTTCTGTGTTTAAAATGGATAAAAAAAAATAGTTTGAAAGTTAAGGAGGGAGTTTTTTTGATGCATTATTTAATGTAAAGAGAACTTTAAAGTTGGTCTTTACACATAAAATGTCAAATGCATTTGATTTTAGTTTGATTCTAAAGCATAGGTTTATCACTTAAACTCCTTTCGTCTTAAAGTCTTAAATTACTTTTATTAAAAAAAGTGTTTTGAGTTGAAATGTCTTGATTTTTTGTATACATTAAATAAAGCCTTGGATGCACCCATATTTGTGGTGTTATATGTTTATATGTAAAAATGTATACAAACATAATAGTTTGTATACATTTTTACATATAAAAATTTTTTGTATACATTAAATAAAGGCCTTGGATGCACCCTATTGCACCCTAAAAAATTTCTATATTTGTATACATTTTTACATATAAACATTTTTTTATAATAGTATTGTTAAACTTTTTTTTTAGTGTTGCGGAAATTGACTCACAAGCAACTAAATGTAGAAAGAAATTTAGAACGGAGAGATATTTTGAAAGACTATGCAGACCCAGCCTCAGAAGTTTATGCACCATTATCACGCCATGGTGTGTTTTTAGACAAAGGTTCAGAGTATTTTAAAGTGAAGACTCCTTATTTGTCAACCTACCAAGGGTTATTAGAGTTAGAAGAATCATTGCCAGAATGTTTAATGAATCCTAAGATTGAAGCTCCTAAGCCAAGTAGTGCTAGAGGTCTTTCTTGTATTTAAGATTCCTTTTTATCTAAAGTATTTTGCAAAATAAGATTGCAATCTTTAAAATGGAAATATTATAAATATTGCTTATATAGGTAGTTCTATGAAAAAGAACCATAGAAGACAAATTGAACTCAATATGATTGCAAAAGAAATGGAAGCCTCAAAGGATGAGAAAGAACCAAAATCTCTGCGTTATTTAGTAAAAATTGAAAAGCCCATACCTAGACCTCCTACGCCAACAATCCCTGTACCAAACCTGGTAAGGGTATTTAGTCAAACAAACACTGACTCAGCAAGAGCAGTTGAATAAAATATCAATGATCCTCATCAACTTTGCTTTTAATGCTGCATTAATTAGTATAATTAGGTCTAAGTTTTATTTTTTATATTTAATCTTTGATTCTTTAATAGGAAGAAGAAGAGAAAGAGTTGGCCTGCATTTTCATACAAAAAATCATTCGGGGAAGAGCTATTCAAAATTGGGTTAGTTTTATCTTCGATATGTTCAATAGCTTGTTTATCATTTTATCATACAAAATTTGGTAACGTTTTTCTAAACAAGTACTAAATAATCCTTGGAGTTTCTCTAAGTGAAATTTTAATTGTATAATTTTCCATCTTGCTTTAAAATTGAAAATATATGTTTGAGTTGGAAATATTCTCCAGCATCTGATTTCAATTTTTAAGTCCAGCTTTTTTACTGTCAGAGACATTAGCTAGACAAATTTTTTTAACTGATTGTCACTTTTTCAGGTGATTGCTCTCAACATTTTAAAATTATTTAGCAATGTCTAGTTGCTGTATTATTTTTTCTGCAGGAATCTTTGAAAGTGTATCATTCCTGTCTTTTTTATACTCTGACATTCCTAGATATTAGAAAAGTGCATCAATTTGTATTATATTTGTAGACTATCACGATACTAAATATCAATAAGTAATATAATTGCAGTGTAATTATGATGTGCATCAAAAAAATAAATTGTATAAATTAGTCTACTTTTTTCGAGTGTAGATGTTTGCTGAAAAAGAGCAAAGGCGAGAGTTAATAAATGAGCTTCGTAGTACCCATGCATTACAAAAAGAGCAAATAAAAGTTAAGATACAAGAAAAGAATGTGATGTTAAACATGCAGCATCAAGAAAGATTGAACGAAGAGGAGGTAGCAAATTGAATTAAATTGTTGTTATGCAAAAGATAAATAACTTGGTGTTCTATCTGTTATTTAGTGCTTATTTTTAGGTTTTCTTTTTTGTAATAGATGCTGTTAGTGAACGAGCAACTTGATCAAATTGAAGGCAGTTGTCTCGGAGAATTGCTTGATTTCTTAAGCAAAGAGCTCATTAGGTTTCAGGTAGTTTTGCAATCTATATAACTATTACAAAAACTATTTTATTACGTTAAACCTGTTGTAGAATTTACAAGAACTCGTTAATTCGTTTTAAGTTTTCTGAAAAATGAAAATTCATTTGATGCAGAAACTGTTTATCTTCCCTTGACACCAGTAATGTTAGAACTAACTTGAGAAAAAAAAAGATTGATTTCTGAAATAAATGTAATTAGAAATTAGGAAAATTAGATGCAAATATGTAAAATACAGATGCAAATATGTTAAATACAGATGCAAACTAGATGAAGGATTTTAAAGGTTGAAAAGCGCATTTTCCTTTAGATGATCACTAAGGAAGAGAAACTAATGTTGTTTTACAAATTTATTTTTTTTACAGGAAGAACGTCGTATACATGCGTTTGCTATGGTAGCAGAGCGCCAAAGACGATTAAGAGAAGCAGAAGAGAGTGGTAGAAGACAAGTGGAAGAAAGAAGAAGAAGAGAGGAAGACGAAATTTTCAGACAGGTATTAATAAATTATTTATCGAATATTTGTTAATACCAGTTCGCTTTTTAATTTTTTTATTTTTGTCAAAATCTTGCTTAACAAATACTTAACTACATAATTGTAGTTTATAATTATTTATTTATTACATTATTTATTACATTTTATTTGATTGTTGAAAGTTTCTAATGCACATGAATGTTTTTTCTTCGCACAAATGAAAAATGTTCAACATAGTGTTTCCCTTAAGCAAAAATTTATTTTTCTTTGATATTATAACATTTTGTTTTCTTAGATTATAGGAGTACATCAAGAGACAGTTGATAGCTATTTATCTAACATTATTACTGGTGCTATTGTTGCTACTGCAGAGGAACAAGCAAAACAGGAAGTGGAGATTATGGCTGCCAAGATTAATCAAGTAGCTTACGAAATAGAAACCTCGTTAGTTATTATTCTAGTGCTTCTATATATAATTTATTAATTTTAAGATTTGTATCTATTTTTAGTTAATTCTGATTATTGAATATCTTTTTGTAACGGTTTTGTAAAGCAGTGAAAAACCTCTTTTTTTTAAAAAAAAAAACAAACAAAAAACTTTGGATTACAGACGTACACAACTGCAGAGCGAAGAAATAGTAGCTGAATTAGTGACATCATTTTTGCTTCCTGAGGTTGAAAGAATTCACATGCGAGAAAATAGTGAGTTTAATATTCACTCGCTTGTTAAACAAATGTGATTTTCAGAACCTTGTGAGTTTTCACTCGACTTTAAATGACTTCTTTTTTTTTCATAGTTAAAAACAAGCAGCGAAGAGGTCTTTTAGCCGCACACAGAGTTATATATAATGAAGCATCAGTTGTTGTCGAAAACGACGAGAACAATAATAGTGAAGCGTCCTAGCGATGCATCCTAACGACAGAATATATTTTTAATGTTTATTTTCTATTCATGTGTATAAAGTCTGGAATTAAATAATTTATTCTAATTTGTTTCTTATCAATTTGCGAACGGTAAGGGGGTCTATTCTAATGATTTTGTTTAGGCTAAATTTCATTAAAGTTCACTTGTGTTTGTTATATTCTTAGCATTCTATGATATTCGCCTCCTGATTTTCTACTAGACGTCGTAACCACAAAATGTAATTGGAATTGATTCATTCAATTTCTAACTTTATTTTGAAGTTTCTCTGTCTGTTTTTCACAACTATTTTTTTTTTTAATTTTCTTGGTTATTGTTTGAAATTAAAGCAAATCGCATCAGATAGAGTTTCTAAAAAAGCGTGTCGTTTAAAACACTGAACACTTTTGAGGTATGAAGATCATTTGATCGTCCTACTTATCGCATTTAGTTCCTTTATGTTCAGTTCTGCGAATACAACAATATTTCTATGGTATCGATGATTGATGCAGGAGAATCATTTGCTATCGCGTCGCGTTAAAATATATTTTTGTTAACCAAAAACCTGATTACATAAATATAATTTAAAAGTGATATATAATGCATATATAAAGTTTGTATATTGTTTTACAATATATTATATATCAAAAATTGCATGTATAAATATATTTATTATTTCCTTCAAATTTTACTAATATCTAACAACTATTTAGATTAACATACTAACAAACAGGCATCTTCCGACTCGACTGAAGGCAACTGCGAAGGAGTTGCATTAACAAAGCGTTGCTAATGAGATTACAGCTTGCTCTTATTGAAAAAACCTATATCCGTATCTAATAATTTGATTCAAATCTTTTAAAACTTTTGCCACTCTGAAGAAATCTTTTATTTAGTAAGTTTGTTTGTTAATATACAATTTTAATTTTTTTATGTGCTTACAGCTTCAAGCGAGCGACTTTAATTTCTTATTTTCAAGCGAGCCAGTGAAAGGTCGTATTATTTTTGTTTCAATATGTTGAATGTATGCAGACAGTGTTAATATGTAGGTTCATATACACAAGGGTTAATATGTAAGTTATGAATTTTTTCGTAACGCCATTTTCAAATTTACGGGAGATTAATTTGATTTAGTTTTTTAAAAATTTCATCCCTCAAACAGAATATTTATATCAATTGCTTTCAAGATTTTTTTTCTATCTGTAAAGTAAAAAAAGAAACGTCAACTTAAATTTGTTTTTTTTAAAAAAATTAAGTTGCATATTATGCTGTAATAATTCTATAAAAACTCTACCAACGATGCAAAAAATTATAGAGTATTTAGCATAATTATAACATAATATTCAATTATTATGCTAAATATTTTCTAATTTTTTACCCATTTGATACCGGTATAAACCTATTAAGACCAAGGTTTTCAGTGAACATTCTTCAATTTTAACTTTCCTATGTAACTATAAATGTTGCAGCAAGATGGCGACGGCGTATTCTTCATTACTATTATCGCTTCTTACCAGAAATATTTTCGGTAATTTTAAAATTATTTAAAATTCTTCGCTGTTTTTTTTTTTTTTTTTTCCTAAACTTCCTTTACTTATAGAAATGGCCGAGTCTAATCATGATTTTGATATCATCGATACTCCACCTCCTGATGTAAGATCTTTGATCAAACGTGACGGTCCGTCGGCAGAAGTTTCTGTCAGCATGTTTAAAAATAAATCAATTACTATTGAAAATTTAACGGAGTTTGTTTCTTCTGAAAAGAATTCATATTCCTTAAACGTGGAACATGAAAGTCGACGCACGTTTAATATGGACTCAGATTCTGAAAACGTCGACGGACCTTTACACGACGAGCATGTTATTGATGGTCTTTTCACAAAGTTGAGCATCACATCATCGTTTTCTTTAACGCAAATGAAAATAGAAGAGGAGCGAAAAGATGGTGAAGGAATAGTCTTCAAACACACTTCTTTTCAACCGAAGCCTTTAAAAAAAGAACAGAGTTTTAAAATTAACTTCGATTCAGACCTTTATTATGATATGACTACATTTCCCCGTGGAAGAATGACTATAATAAATGTAAAACTTTTCCAAAAAGCTTCAGGTATGGCTGAATATCCACGTCATGGAACTGATCGTGATGCCGACAATTTGTGTCAACTGTTCGTAGACTTAGGTTTTATCGTCGACAGGTATGATAATCCAACTCGGAAAGATATTTTAAGTATACTAAAAGCTGCTTCGAGCGAAGACTACTCGCAAATGGGCTGTTGTGCCTGTGCCGTTTTAACTCATGGTGAGGAGGGTATTCTTTACGGTACCGATGACTTTGTCAGAATTAGAGATATTACAAAGTTATTTCGTACTAAAAGTTTAGCTAATAAACCGAAATTTTTCCTATTCCAAGCATGTCAAGGTTCAGAGTATATGGACCCTATTGATGCAGTTGATGGACCTGGATCAAAAGCCGTTGAAGAAAAAGAAATGGCTTTGACTCTTCCGTCGGAATCTGATTTTATATATGCTTATTCAACAGTGCCTGGGTATTATTCATGGCGCAATTCCACAAATGGTTCGTGGTTTATGGAGTCTTTGTGTGCTGTGTTTCGTAAGTATGCTCATAAAATGGACGTTCTTCGTATGCTTACTCGGGTAAACACAGTCATCTCACAACGTAAATCAAAAACAAATGCTCGAGCTACTGACAACAAAAGACAAATATCTTCTATAGTGACACAGTTAAGAAAAGAATTTTTTCTGATGCCCCCGCATGGACCTTTGGAGCCTGCATCTGATCTGCCTAATATAACGATTTAGTCTCATTAACTTAGAATTAATATTTAACCTAACGGGTACACATATATAAAATCTGACAAAATATTGCTTTGATATTAATATCTCACTTTTTTTTTTTTTTTTTTGACATTAACTTTTTATTGGTGATAATATACTATTTTATTTAACATGGAGAAATAAAACACATCTTTTTTGAGTTTAAATTAGTCTCTTAGTTTAATACAAAAAACATCGGATAGCGGCTTCGTCTAAACTAGCAGTTCACAAATGGTTTTTATAGACCCCCCAGGTGTTCTTGGTTCCGTGTTACGCTTTAAAATATTTAATAACAAATTGATACGCTTCGTTATAATAAAGAATCGGAAGTTATAAATAACGCAAGAATCAGGTCAAAAAACACGCAAAAGCAAAGAGGATAAAAAAAAAATGATTGTATTGTAGAGTGTCTTATTGAGCTTCGTTGATAGTTTTTTAGTTTTTTTTGTAACTTGTTACATTCCATTTTATATCCTGCAGTTTTATCTCGTATGTTGGTAAGCCATCCGAAGATTTCCAATTGTTGTTGTATATTTAAAAGAAGATGTTAACATTAAACTGCGTCGATTGGATGATGGGTAAAATTTGAAAATAGATGACGCTTAAAACAATTATAACCAAAAATATAGAAGTAGAGTGTAATCGACTTTCAGCTTGAGATGCATTTAATCTTTGAAATTCATGTTAAAAGCTGCTATAAAATTACATTATTTGTGATATATAATTATAAATGTAATTTATTTATATTAATATTTGTAGTTATAAATATATAGTCAACAAGTGCGTATAATTTACAAATACATATTAATAATCGTTTAGTTTATCAATTATAAAAATTGTTAATGCGTCGTGTGTTTTTGGTTTAAAAAGAAAAGAATTCCATTTTTAGAAGATAATAAACAAAAGAGCTTCAAAATTTCCACCACTCGCTTACATGTTGAACACAATGTTGAAATAGTACGTAATTTGAAGATCATATAAATATATCTGTTTGTTCTTCCTTACTAACAACTTTTTTAAAAAATGTTTTGCATAAAAGTTTTTTCCCTTTTTTATTTATACCTTTATTGTATGTAACAATTTGTACGTAATATAAATTTTTGCTATGAATTTTAATAAATTTTATTTACAAAAATAGTCTCCCATCATTCTCTCACTGAATTTCCCCTGATAAAAGACAAAAAACTTTATGAAAAAAAATGGTTCCCATTGGTCCGGGTGCAATGAACATTTTAACATGTACACTTTGGTTTCAGATAACTAAGGAAAAACGTTCTTTGAATTCAGCGGATTGATCCAGGAAGGGGAAGCATACTCAACAGAATATTGTAAAAATTATGAGCTGTAAATCCTATTTAAATACGTTGTGTCACGCAAATTTTTTGTAGTGAGAAACTAATTTATTTTACTCTTGAAAAGTTATGAACTAAAATTAATTCATTGAAAAAAAGATTCTAATTAATTATAGTTAAAAAAAAATATTGCTCACGAAAGGAATAAAAGTTATGAACTAAAATTATTTCATTGAAAAAAAAGATTCTAATCGATCATAGTTAAAAAAAAATCATTTTTTATCTTCTGAAAAACTAAAAAAAATAAATAAGTTTCGCGCGGCAAAAACGTTGCGTCTAATCGAACGGTTGCATATAACAACAGCCTTACGAACTCTATATAAATCTTAAAGAAGTTCTATCACACTGCTATAGAATCTTTTCCTTGAAACTCATTGCAAATTATGCAAATTTCCACTGTTTTAACCGGAAAGCTAGAATGTCTGTTTTTTTTGGGCAGGCTCAGGTCTCTACCAGAGTCGTTAAAATCTTTTGAAATGCGTTGTAGTTCTCATAGTACCACTGATCTCAAAGTATAACAGGATAGCGTATACGGCAAATTTTTTGAAGCCAGTTTTGGCCTCTCAAGATGGCAGCGGAATTAACGAACGGTTATATGAAAATTAAGAAACTGATTATGAAGTTTTTTTATCTCAAATTTAAATATTGATAAATATATTAGTTTCAAATGAAATTGCATTTTTTTGTTTTACATAAAAATTTTTTCTTAAAAATAATGGAACATACCATATTTACATAAATTTCAAACGTAAATATATTTTTCTGTTTGACGAAAGACATTCTTACAATAACATGTTGTATATTAACTTTTCTGTTTTTCGTTTTTTAGAATTAATATAATAAAAAAAAAAAAAAAAATACAAAATCTCAGTAAAACTAAGTATAAATTTTAATTTTAGTTTCTTTAAATTTAGTTTGTTTAAATTTAGTTTTAGTAATGAAGAAAAAATATTTGTATAGGTTGACAATTGCTAAACAACTTAACAACAGTCAAGTTGGTTAGCAATTGTTATTATAGACTAGAGAAACATAGTTATTAGGTCTAACATCAATAATTGCTAACCAATTTGCAACTGTTAGCAGCTGCCAACATACTAATTTATTGATTGCTTGTGCAGAAATCTTAAATTTTAAATAATTAGCTTTTGTTTATATAATTTATGAACCTTTT